>NC_053160.1:115706699-115976699 GCF_016835505.1 Polypterus senegalus | reverse complement strand
AGTCGCTTAAACTTAGAGTGAACAGATGGCGGACATTCTCCTTCAGGATTTTTAGGTAGACAGTAGAATTCATGGTTCATTTTCACAGCAACCTTCCGGGCCCTGAACACAAAACCCCCGACCATCCCTCCACCACCATATTTTACTGTTGGTATGATGTTCTTTTCAAAAATGCTTTATTCCTTTTAGCAGATTAGAGTATTGCCTTCAAAAGTTCAACTTTTGTCTCATCATTCCATAATTTTTTTCCCCAAAAAGTCTTGGCAATCATTGAGATGTTCTTAGCAAAATTGAGACGAGCCCTAATGTTCTTTTTGCTAACAGTGGTTTCGTCTTGGAAATCTGCCATGCAGGCCATTTTCCCCATTCTCTTTCTTATGGTGGAGTCGCAGACACTGACCTTAATTGAGGCAAAGTGGGGCCTGCAGTTCTTTAAAAGCGTTGTCCTGGGGTTTTTTGTGACCTCTGGGATGAGTCATCCCCTGCGCTCTTGGGGTAATTTTGGTGCCCGGCCCCCCTGGGAAGGTTCACCACTGTTCCATGTTTTGCCATTTGTGGATAAGCTCTCACTGTGTTTGCTGGAGTCCCAAAGCTTTAGAAATGGCTTTCTAACCAGACTGATAGATCTCAATTCGTCTTTCTGTTTGTTCCTGAATTTCTTTGGATCTTGGCATGATGTCTAGCTTTTGAGGTGCTTTTGGTCTACTTCTCTGTGTCAGGCAGCTCCTATTTAAGTGATTTCTTGATTAAACAGGTGTGGCAGATAGGGGGCAAATAGTTTTTCACACCACTGTATATATACACATATATATATACACATATACACATATACACATATATATATACACACATATATATACACATATATATATACACATACACATATATATATACACATATATATACACATATACACATTATATATATATATACACACACATATATATACACATATATATACATATACATATATATACATATACATATATATATACATATACATTGTCAGGGATGCCAGGGGCCATGACCCGGCCGGGACGCCAGGACGCCAGGAAGTGCTGGGGGGAAGACTTTGGAGGATGCCCAGAGAGCAGCCGGGAGGACAGCCCGACACTTCCTGCCAGCTGGGCGTGGTCAGAGAAGAAACGCAGGGAACACCAGGTGCTCATCGGGTCATCTATAAAGGGCCGTCTCCAGTCATTCAGGGCTGGTCGGGTGAAATGGGCAAGCAAGAGGAGTGTGGGCGGCCCGAAGAAAGGCATTGTGGCCAGGACTTTGAGTGTTTGGGGTACTGTGCACTGTTTGAACTGGGTCTTTGTGACCATTGTTTGGGTCTGAGTGACCAATTAATTGTAAATACTGTAAATAAACGTGTGGTGGTTTGTGCAAAACAAGATGTCTGCGTGTCTGTGCCCGGCTGCCGTTGACAACATATACATTGTGAACTTTGCCCGGACACAGACAGGCGGACATGTTGTTAAAATACCACCACCGCTTTATTACATATTACACAAATAATAATGGTCACTCAGGCCAGTCAAAATCCATAAAGTGCACAAACCCCAAAATGACACTCAGTCCTGGCCACAATCTCTCGAGCGCCTCCACTCTCTTCTGCCTCATCCTTCTTCCACCCGACTCTAGCCAATGAAGCGGCCATAGAGGACCGGATGAGCCCCAGGTGTTCCGGCAATCTTCTTCTGGCCGCCCCATGCTCGGAAGTGCCGGCTTCAACTCCTCCCAACTGCTCTCGAGCCGCCGTCATAAATCTTCCCCAGCACTTCCTGGTGTGGCGAAGTGCTGGGGAACAGGTCCCCAAAGGCACAGGGGTGCCTCCTGGCGGTGACCACGGGCCCCTACAGGGAAAGGCTTCCATGCCCTTGACCCGTGGCCCCAAAGCAACCTGGAGAGCAAACCCCGTGATCAGGCAGGGCTCTGACCCTCTTCCGGTCCCTCCTGGCGTCCGGCGGGTCATGGCCCCTGGCATCCCTGACAGTGCCCCACAGCCAGCGAAGACCACTTTCGGGTAAAGGGCGACCCGTCCATGCGAGGGCAGCAGAGCCCGAAGCGGGTCCCACTTTCGAGGATAGCAGGGTCGGGCCGCACTCCCTAGCAGGGACAGGGGAGACGCAATCGAGCACCAGCCCATGGTGCATCCCTGCGCCTCTCACAGGTTGTGCTCCCCTTTACCGGCACCCGGGGCCTCCTCGATCGGCACCCCCTCCGAGACCTCAGCCACTTTGTTCTGAGCCAATCTTTCCCCGTAGGCTCCTCCAGCTGTGGCGCACCTCGCGCACCGGCAGAGAGATCATTCACCAGGCGCCCGACATCAGAGGGCTGTTCATACGAAGAGGTTCCTTCAGCTCGCCGGGGTCCGTCCCTACAAAGAGAATACAGGGGCAGAACGCTGCCAAAGCACCCGCCTCATGCCACGCGGCGGCGTTCCCCCTCAAACAATGCCCGGCACTTGCCTGATCGGCCCCCTCTCCGCGCCTTCCATGTCCCTCTCGATAGTGGAACCGTCGGCACCGCCTGCTCTCTCTCCGCCGGCCTCAGGGATTCCCTTTGCTCCCTCAGAGGCGGCCAGCCGTCTGCGTGCACCCAGCAACAGCGTCTCACCATATTGGAGAAGCGGCACCCAGCCGCAATCCTCCCTTCACTCTTGGGCGCCTTGGCGGTATGCGACTCCGTATTAACCAACACGAGCCCCTGTCCGTCTGCGTCCCCATCATATCGGAGGAATCGGCACCCAGCCCTTTATTCCTCCGTTCACTCTGGGACGCCATGGCGGTTTGAGACTCCTTATGGAAGAAAAGGTGCCTCTGTCCCGTCTGCGTCCCTATAGTGCGGCGACAAGACCGCAGCCGACTTGGGGGGGCGCTAGGACCGGGGCACTTAGCAGCCCGTGACCACTCCGTCCTCGGACTCCCCTCGCCCAGCGCATAGCCCATGGCGCCGCACCTCCTGTCGGAGGGCTGCTTACCGGAACTGATCGTTATCATCACAGCCTTTTTCAACAGACCCTCCCATATGCTGTCGGAGTCGGCTGTACTCACCCGTCTCCGCCAGTACCTCTCCGGCTGGAGATTCCAGCGTCAGCGCCCGTCCGTTGTTGATCGAAGCGTTCTCAGCGCCCTGGCGCCTTCTTCTCCAGTTCCAGCACCTCAGCCGGAGGGCATGCAGCATCTGTAATACACGCTGCTCCACGGGCTGAAGGGCGCCTCCAGCTCCGCCAGAGCAGCCGGCAAAGACAGGAAGTTAACCACGCTGAGCCTACCTGTCTGTCAGCCTCCAACGCGGCCACTTCCTGTGGGCCTTCTCCTCCGGCCCAATCGGGTCTCCCCCTGCCCGTGATGGACATTCCTTGGTCCCGCCTCTCTGCAGTCATCGGCGGGCACACAAGACACACCGTCAATCGCGTGCCTTTCAGGGAGGGACTTCTGGTCCGCTGCCATCTTGCCTCCCCTTCTGCGGTGGGGCGTGCCTGCCCGGCAGCCTTGTTGTTGCCAGCGCCTCTCGAGCTGCAGCGTCTCCTCCTCCGCAGCCCTCGCTGCCGCTGTGCTGCGGAGACCCGCCCAGACCAGCATCGCCTGCCACACTGGCGTGGATCCGGGAAGTCCCTGTCTGCAATAAAGAAAACACGCCCGGCCCCATGGGCGGCTGCTAGGCAGGGAACTCCCTCCCGGACTCGTCAAACCGAGGACACCTTCGGCGTGGCCTTTCTTGGCGCCATGCGTCCCGGCGCCTCAACAGCGGCGCTGCGTTGGAGACCGCTGCACTTTCGCTGTAACGCGCCGCCCGCCCGCATCAGGGGAATATGGCCTTCCTGCGGACCCCTGGCGGTCCGTGGGGTTTCTTTACCCCGCGGGGCTGTGTACTGCAGCACCCGCTGGTCGTGGTGGGGTCCCCCTGCTGCACCGGGCGTCCACAACAATATTTTTGATCAGGTCCCGCCTTGAAACAGGCGGAGCATCCTGCCGACTACGCCAGATGTGAACTTTGCCCGGACACAGACAGGCGGACATGTTGTTAAAATACCACCACACGTTTATTTACAATATTTACACAAATAATAATGGTCACTCAGACCACAGTCCAAAGTCCATAAAGTGCACAAACCCCAAATGACCTCAGTCCTGGCCACAATGCCTTCTTCAGGGCGCCTCCACTCTCTTCTTGCCTCGTCCTTCTTCCACCCGACTCTAGCATCGAATGAATGGAGACGGCCCTTTTATAGAGGACCCGGATAAGCCCCAGGTGTTACCGGCAATCTTCTTCTGGCCACGCCCCAGTGTGGCGGAAGTGCCGGCTGTCCTCCCAGCTGCTCTCCGGGCGCCGTCATAAATCTTCCCCCCAGCACTTCCTGGTGTGGCGGAGGTGCTGGGGTAACAGGTCCCCAAGGCACTGGGGTGCCTCCTGGCGGTGACCACGGGCCCCTACAGGGAAAGGGCTTCCATGCCCTTGACCCGTGGCCCCAAAGCAACCCGGAAGGCAAACCCCACGTGATCCAGGCAGGGCTCGGACCCTCTTCCGATCCCTCCTGGCGTCCCGGCCGGGTCATGGCCCCTGGCATCCCTGACAACATATACATATATACATATACATATACATATATATATACATATATCTATACTAATAAAAGGCAAAGCCCTCACTGACTCACTCACTGACTGACTGACTGACTGACTGATCACTAATTCTCCAACTTCCCGTGTGGGTAGAAGGCTGAAATTTGGCAGGCTCATTCCTTACAGCTTACTTACAAAAGTTGGGCAGGTTTCATTTCGTAATTCTATGCATAATGGTCATAACTAGAAACTATTTTTCTCCATTTACTGTAATGGAGTTGAGCTCGAGGGGCGGAGTTTCGTGTGACATCATCACGCCTCTCACGTAATCACGCATTACGTAGAAAACCAGGAAGAGCTACAAAATGCGCTGAAGAAAACATGCATTATATAATTAAGAAGGCAGCGAAACAATTACAAGCGAGCGAGTGACACGAATTACACTGCTATGCTCAAATAGACAAACCACACGCCGTGGCGCAATAGTAGAGCCTTCGCCTGTAGCGCCCACGTCCGAGGTTCGATTCCCGAGAGGGGATGCATTAAGTATACGTGCGCTTCGATTCATTTTAACCTCGCATCCCCTTAGTTTGAGACGTATGAAAACACATGCGGTTAACGCAGAAAGACAGATCACCAATTGAAGCTTCATGAATAATGGATACTTTATTCGTGATCTACAGATTCCATAATGCAGCGCTTCAGCTGCCTTGCCGAACACTTACCACGTTAATCAAGTCTAGCTTATGAGGCTGCAAATTATTGCGAAGCTAGCCCACACGATGCCAAAGAGAAATGTGATTCTGAACATAGAGCCTTTAAAAACCGATGGGAGGCTGAGTATATGTTTACTGACATTGCCGGTAAACCCGTGTGTCTCATTTGTGGAATGTGTGTACAAAAACTGGGGTCTCCTACCCAGCAAAAGTCGAGCAGCCGGCGCGCGCATAGCTGTGTCGGGATTTGAGACGCTGACTGCGCTTCTGCCTTAAGGCAAAGTGAGCACTTTAAATTTTTTTCATCCTCCCCCTGAGCTATAGCCCAGACAAGTGCAAACACGGGACCCCTTTTCTACACCACGGCAAACTAATATTAAGGCGATTCGCACTTTCTTTTGCAAGTATACGATTATGAGGTCCTCAGCTCGGATTATGAAGACACGCACATGAGTGGAGGACTGACAGTGCCATCACAGCCGCTTAATGGCAGGGACGTCTCACCAGTCTACACAAGACCCACCGCGACTGTCCCCAAAAGGCGATCATAACGTCACCGAACACATCTCTATACTATATAAAAGAAAAAGGCAACTTTCCTTTCTTTACACCTTTTTTCCTTTTATCCCAAACCAAAGCCTTTCACTCTTAACACTGCAAAGGACACAAAACTAATTTTCTTTAATTGCTGGTAATACCGGTAAGGCACATTACCAGAGGCATAAATTTGAACGTTCACATAGAAAATGTAATTTCTATACCACAGCCGTCGTGTAGCGCCTTTCAAAATGGATCTACTACCGAGAGATGATCCATATACAGTTTAGCTTCTGTTAGTACTACTTACCTGTTCTGTTATACCGTCTTTTAAAATGTAGTTTACCCGCAACCACTCGAGTAGTGCTCAATGTACCTGTACTTCTTAAAACATTAATGTTTTACTGTTTAATAACTTATAGACTATATTTTATTATTTTTCCCTTGCACTCAGTGACCAAAGCTATACACACACATATAGACACATACATATATATACCTGTGTGTTTGTTTGTATGTATGTGTATATATATATATACACACACACCTATCTACATTATATATATATATATATATATATATATATATATATATATATATATATATATATATATATATCCATCTCTACCACATATACACACACACACATACATACATATATATAATTTGTGTGTGTGTATGTATGTATGTGTGTGTATATATGATGTAGATAGATATGTATATATATATGTGTATATGTAGATATGTACTGTATATACATATGTATATAGATATGAAGATATGTATGTGTGTATATATATATATATATATATATATATATATATATATATGTGTGTATATATATATGTGTGTATATATACAGTATATATTTATGTGTATATAAACCCATTATGACAGCAGCAATGCAAGCTGTGAGAAAACAGTAAAAAGGAGGCGTCAGATGTCGTGGTACATTTTCTAATGCAGCTACCGAAAACAACTTTGTGACGCTGCCGCCAAATACACAAAACAATTACTTTCACAATCATGTTACGTTATTTTTCAAATGTTTCCTTTTCTTTTTCATAACTTCTTTAACACATGACATCGCTGCGAAGAGCAGGTATTTTGCTATATATATAAACTGCTCAAAAAAATTAAAGGAACACTTTGAAAACACATCAGATCTGAATGGGAAAAAGAAATCCTCCTGGATATCTATACTGATATAGACTGGGTAATGTGTTAGGAACAAAAGGATGCCACATCGTTTCATGGAAATGAAAATGATCAACCTACAGAGCCCTGAATTCAAAGACGCCCCAAAAATCAGAGTGAAAAAATTATGTGGCAGGCTAGTCCATTTTGCCAAAATTTAATTTCAGCAACTCAAAATTGTACGCAGCACTTTGTATGGCCCCTGTGTTCTTGTATACATGCCTGACAACATCGGTGCATGCTTCTAATGAGATGACAGATGGTGTTGTGGGGGATCTCCTCCCAGATCTGGACCAGGGCATCACTGAGCTCCTGGACAGTCTGAGGTGCAACCTGGTGGCATTGGATGGACCAAAACAATGTCCCAGAGGTGTTCTATTGGATTTAGGTCAGGAAAGTGTGGTGGCCAGTCAATGGTATCAATTTCTTCATCCTCCAGGAACTGCCTGCATACTCTCACCACATGAGGCCAGGAATTGTCGTGCACCAGGAGCCACTGTACCAGCATAGGGTCTGACAATGGGTCCAAGGATTTCATCCTGATACCTAATGGCAGCCAAGGTGTCTTTGTCAAGCCTGTAGCGATCTGTGTGACCCTCCATGGATATGCCTCCCCAGACAATCATTAACCCACCACCAAACTGCTCATGCTGAATGATGTTACAGGCAGCATAATGTTCTCCATGGCTTCTCCAGACCCTTTCACTTCTGTCACGTGCTCAGGGTGAACCTGCTTT
This sequence comes from Polypterus senegalus, assembly GCF_016835505.1. Classification (NCBI taxonomy): domain Eukaryota; kingdom Metazoa; phylum Chordata; class Cladistia; order Polypteriformes; family Polypteridae; genus Polypterus; species Polypterus senegalus. The sequence goes on along the minus strand of NC_053160.1, from coordinate 115,968,944 downwards.
TATCTGTAAAAAGCACAGGGCACCAGTGGTGCATCTGCCAATTCTGGTATTCTATGGCGAATGCCAATCGAGCTGCATGCTGCTGGGCAGTGAGCTCAGGGCCCATTAGAGGACATGGTGCCCTTGGGTCACCCTCATGAAGTCTTTCTGGTTGTTTGGTCAGAGACATTCACACCAGTGACCTGCTGGAGGTCATTTTGTAGAGCTCTGGCAGTGCTCATCCTGTTCCTCCTTGCCCAAAGGAGCAGATACTGGTCCTGCTGATGGGTTATGGACCTTCTATGGCCCTCTCCAGCTCTCCTAAAGTAACTGCTTGTCTCCTACAATCTCTTCCATGCCCTTGAGACTGTGCAGGGAGACATAGCAAACCTTCTGGCAATGACACGTATTGATGTGCCATCCTGGAGAAGTTGGACTACCTGTGCAACCTCTGTAGGGTCCAGGTATCGCCTCATGCTACCAGTAGTGACACTGACTGTAGCCAAATGCAAAACTAGTGAGGAAACAGTCAGAAAAGATGAGGGAAAAATGTCAGTGGCCTCCACCTGTTAAACCATTCCTGTTTTGGGGGTCATCTCATTGTTGCCCCTCTAGTGCATCTGTTGTTAATTTCATTAACACCACAGCAGCTGAAACTGATTAACAACCCCCTCTGCTACTTAACTGACCAGATTAATATCCTATAAGTTTCATTGACTTTATGCTATACTCTGATTAAAAGTGTTCCTTTAATTCTTTTGAGCAGTATATATATATATATATATATATATATATATATATATATATATATATATATATATATATATATATATATATATATATATATATATATATATATATATATATATATATATATATATATATCATAGCACACTCATAACAGTGACAAAACAATTACATTGACAATCATGTTACATTATTTTCAAAATGTTTCCTTTTGTTTCTCTTTCCTTCTTTAACACACTATTCTCGATGCCAAGCGGGTATTTTGATATATATATATATATATATATATATATATATATATATATATATATATATATATATATATAGATATAGATATATATATATATATATATATAGATATATATATATATATATATAGATATATAGATAGATAGATAGATATGGGAACAACACTCACATCAATGACAAAACAATTACATTAACAATCATGTTATGTTATTTTTAAAATTTTTCCTTTTCTTTTTCATACCTTCCTAAACACACTACTTCTCCCCTGAGCTGGTATTCTGCTAGTATATATATATATATATATATATATATATATATATATATATATATACACATGATCTTGATGGAGCAACCATTTCGAACACATGCAGTAAAACAGTGATCACTGATATCAGAACAAAATACCCCAGAGTTATACTTGTGAGGAGAATTAGTTAAAATAATGTCAATCAGCGTAGCCTTGTCTATAGATTTGGAGTCATACCTAGTGGGGAAGCAGATAATTTGATGCAAGTTTAATGCATCGAATTGTTGAATGACTTTATTGGGTGGTTTGGTCATATCCCAGTTTAAATCACCAAGAAGCACGAATTCAGTTTTGATCAATATATATATATATATATATATGTATAAGAAAACACATCAGATCTCAATGGGAAAAAGAAATCCTCCTGGATATCTATACTGATATAGACTGGGTAATGTGTTAGGAACGAAAGGATGCCACATCGTTTGATGGAAATGAAAATGATCAACCTACAGAGCCCTGAATTCAAAGACGCCCCAAAAATCAGAGTGAAAAAATTATATGGCAGGCTAGTCCATTTTGCCAAAATTTAATTGCAGCAACTCAAAATTGTACGCAGCACTTTGTATGGCCCCTGTGTTCTTGTATACATGCCTGACAACATCGGTGCATGCTTCTAATGAGATGACAGATGGTGTTGTGGGGGATCTCCTCCCAGATCTGGACCAGGGCATCACTGAGCTCCTGGACAGTCTGAGGTGCAACCTTGTGGCATTGGATGAACCAAAACATAATGTCCCAGAGGTGTTCTATTGGATTTAGGTCAGGAAAGTGTGGTGGCCAGTCAATGGCATTATTCCTTCATCCTCCAGGAACAGCCTGCATACTCTCACCACATGAGGCCAGGAATTGTCGTGCACCAGGAGCCACTGTACCAGCATAGGGTCTGACAATGGGTCCAAGGAATATATATACACATATATATATATACATATATATACATACTGTGTATATATATATATATATATATATATATATGACCCTTGCACAACCAAACCCTCAGGCTGACTCTTAACCTGTATGCAAAGAATAATAAAATTATTACATGCCTGCATTTAATTGTCATACTCCAGCATCATGCAAGTATTGCAAGCCAAATGTGGACCTTAATTATTTGATTAGTATATGGTTAATCTGTTTATTTTATTTTGACTCAATTTGTTCGATCTCTCTTATCAATTCATTTCTAGTTCTTAATTTTTTTATTATATCTTTCTGCTTCAATTTCATCTCTTCACTTTGTTTAACTTTCTCATTTTTCTTTTTCTGACTTATATTTCTCCTCTTTCATCCTTGTACCTCTAAACCCATTCTTGTCTCTTCTTGATAAAATGTTTTTCAATATGACTATCAACAGTGCTTCTAGATGCCTGAGGCCATTGTTAGATTAGGAAATCTGGCATGTTGGTTACATTTACATATCAACCTTTCTTCCTCTTCTCCTGACTTTTCTGGACTTAATTGACATCAAGTCTCTGTTCTAGATGGTGTCATTCATGATGCATTTTCCATCCTGTCTTGAAATGAGAGCCAAACAATCAAAATCACAACTAAAGAGTTCACTCATACCTTCCCCTGGCACCACTACCTTTCACTCATTGTTACTACCATGCAAATGTGCAGTGGTGTCTTGAAAAAAGTGATGGAAATGCACATGTCCCAGAGAGAGCTGGTGAGTGGCTATGCCAATCTTGTATATGCCTACAACACACAGAGCCCACAACAGACATTGACCTGTGCTACTAACATCAGCGACATTATCCAAGTGATCGAGATCCTGTTCCATTGTGAAATGGTAGAAGTGTTCTTTAAGTAAGACAATACCCACCATTATCCATTTTATGCAAGTCACCATTCTCTACATCAGCTCCACTGGCCAGCACACTCACTGGACCTCTTCCCAGTGCAGCATGTATAAAACTAGATCAGATGGGTGCAGAAGGAATCAAAGTGTGCAAAGGACAACCAAACTAAATGTGAGGGTGTGGCAGATTTGAAATTTTAACCTACAAATCATCAATGTTTAAGACACAGCAAGAGTGAGCATAACAATAAGACACAAGGTGGTCACCCTGAATTAGTAAGATCCCTCCAAAGTAGAAATTTAACAGCAAACAGGAGGTTTAAGATGTACTTTCCAAGCTATTCTGAAGAAGCACAGGGGACATGACTGTGTACCAAAAACACAATGTTCAGCCACAAAAACTGAACACAGCAAATAAGAGTTACAGTATATCATACTAATATCCCTTCCAAATTAGAAGTGGTCTACCACTGATATTAGCTTTGAACTCAAAGAAAACACTTTTAATTGCTCTTTATAGGGGCGGCACGGTGGCGCAGCTGCCTCGCAGTTAGGAGACCCGGGTTCACTTCCGGGTCCTCCTGCGTGGAGTTTGCATGTTCTCCCGTGTCTCGTGGGTTTCCTCCGGGCGCTCCGGTTTCCTCCCACAGTCCAAAGACATGCAGGTTAGGTGGATTGGCGATTCTAAATCGGCCCTAGTGTGTGCTTGTGTGTGTCCTGCAGTGGGTTGGCACCCTGCCCGGGATTGGATTCCTTGCTTGTGCCCTGTGTTGGCTGGGATTGGCTCCAGCAGACCCCCGTGACCCTATGTTCGAATTCAGCGGGTTGGAAAATGGATGGATGGATGGATGGATGGATGCTCTTTATAGTCATTATTTTGAAAACTAAATATATTTAATGAATTTTGAAAAGTAGCTTTTCAATACATACCTTTTTTTTTTTTTTTACTAGTGCCTTAGACTTTGCACAGTACTGGGGGTGTGTGTATATTTATTCACGGTGCCTTGAAAGGAATTCAGCCCCAGATCGATTTTCATATTTCTTACAGTCCAGGGGCCTCATGTATAAACGGTGCGTACGCACAGAAATGTTGCGTAAGAACTTTTCCACGTTCAAATCGCGATGTATAAAACCTACACTTGGCGTAAAGCCACGCACTTTTCCACAGTACCTCATACCTTGTCGTACGCAAGTTCTCCGCTCAGTTTTACAGACTGGCGGCACCCAGCGTCAAAGCAATGGTACTGTTCCTGTGTGGTTACCCCTTATTTTCCTGATGCGGCTTTATAAATACAGTACACTGAAACTAACCGCATATCGTTTATTAGTGTGATGCATCTGATTGTAATTAACTTGAAACAATATAATGGTCCAGGGAATAGCCATAGTATTCCAAATACCATTCCCCTTGGGATTAATAAAGTATCTATCTATCTATCTATAACTGCTTTAGCATTGTTACTCTCACTGTACCTTCTTATTTCAGCTGCTCCCGTTAGGAGTTGCCACAGCGGATCATCTTTTTCCATATTACTCTCACTGCAGCACTCGGAGTATTTATATCACTGTATCTGAGTGTGAATCACAGCAGCAGCTGATCGGAAAGAGAATTATCGTTATACAGCATCAGGCACACGCTACCTCAGCCACGGCAAAACGTTTTAAAGCCTTTCCTGTACAGACCTCGCTGTTCAGAAACAGTTTTATCCCAAGAACTATACTCGCACTCAATCATTGCTCCTTGTAGAACTGTTTGTACTTATAAGTACAATTACCTCACTGTAAACTTGCACTACAGTTATAATATTGCCCAACCTGCGCCACTTTATAATGTGCGTATTTACATGTGATGACGATATCATTTTTAAGATGAAATACAGCAAAATATGTTTATTATATTATACAGGTAAAACTTTAACTTCATTTAAATAATCTACATATATTCTTCACTGGGACTGGTGTGAAGGATAGAATAATTAAACATGTACTACGAAGATTCAATGTTCAATGTTCCTTAAACTTTTTAAAGAATCAGCGCTCTAAGTTTACAGATGACTTAACATCTATTACAGAGCTGATTGTGTGGCAATCGGTTACTTGGAGAAAGAAAAGCAAGAACTGCATGGGCGGCCACGCCAATATATATTGAATATAAAACAGAAAAGAGAAAATAATGACACAGCTAAAAACGCAGCGGCAAATTTCAACAAAAGTTAAACGCTTGAGTAATGAGCACGAGGCGGCTATGCAGTGTCCGCAACGGACGTGGCCATCCGCCGTGCATAAGATACCATATTGACATTGGCGGTTCAAGGGGCCACCACAAGCCTAGGGCCGCCCCTGAGTACTGCTGCAATAAATAGTTTCATCGATGGTCGTGCACAATCGCTGCACTGTAAAACCCGTGTTTAATAGCGTGCTTTAACTCTTATCATCATGAAAATGATATCACGTATACATCTCAGTATTTTAGTTATTCAGAGAGCTGTAATATCACGAATGTAATGGATTCTGTGTACAGTCGGAGGAAGAGAGCCGGTTTAAGAAGCAAGTAGTGATTCACACACATAGAGCACATAGAAGATCAAATACAAAACAAAGCATTTAACGTGCTACTTTATTTACGACATGATTTGAGAAACTGGTTAATTAAACGATTTTAAGATGAAGTTTATGATTTTCTACTTTAACGACAAAATAAACTACATGATTAAATATTGAAGTTGACATTTCGTGCTTTTTTCCCCACTGCATGCCTTTTTTTCTCTGTACCCTAAAAAGCTTTCATATGACTCTCAGACGGTAGGCTACGACTCGCCTTTTCATGGCGACTGATATCTGAGTTTTCAAGTTTCTCCAACACGCTATGTCACTCGATCAACTTCCTTTTGTTGATTATACCACGGTTTAATTAAACAAATAGTATATTTTCCCTTTGCCTCCACTTGGTATTCGCTGAAATTGCTATATTTTCCCCGTGCTTTTCCCATTGTCTTTTCACAAAAGGCTGAGCTTAAGGGCGATTTATATTGATTTGCATATTCAAAGAGGCGTAATTCTGGGAGGAGATGGGGCGTTACCTAAAGCGTGTGCACGAGCGTTACTTTTCACGCTGATCGAGATTTATGTAGCGGAAGAACGTGGAAGTTGGAGTACGCACAGATTCCTGCATCTGGATTTTTCTGTGCGTAAACACATTTCAGCTTTTGTGCTTACGCCATGTTATAGTGCGAGTTCTACGCACGGCGTTATACATGAGGCCCCAGGAGTTGTTTTACCTCCTTGCAGTAAGCCATCTCATTATCACCACTGATGAAGCAAGTCACTGTTTTGTCTTCAGCTATATGAAGTGCAAGACAAGAAACAATCATAATGGAGTGCCAGTATATAAGAGGACACCCTCATGCATGCACTCCTGCTGGGCCAATTTAAAATCACTAATCAGCCTAATTTGCACACTTTCGAAAGCAGTAAGGAATTGCAATACCCAGTCAAAATGTAAGGATATGGGGAGATTAATGGTAGTATACAAGACCTTTGAGGTACAATACTAAGGTAAATGAAAAATTCAAGAGTTGAAATGTGCCAATTTGCTATTTTTAGTTAACCTTATGTAGTAATAGCTTTTAATCTAGTATTTAAAACTGTTGCTCACTACTTACATACATTTCAAAGATGTTTGTATAACCCCCTTTGACATTGTACCCTAATAATTTTAACGGGATGATCTGCTTCTGCTGTCTGAATTAAGAAAAATCACTTGAGTAATACATTTTATTTATTTTGACTGACGTCTTTATCCAAACCAACTTACAACATTTGAGATACAATTAGTTACATTTTTTTTTCTTTTTTCAATTGGAGCACAGGCAGGTGAAGTGACTTGCTCAAGAACACAAAGTGTAAGTGGTGGGGTCAGAAACCCACAACTCAAGATCTGAAGTCCAAATCCTTAATCATTGTGCCAAATACACGGACTAAAATAAGTGACCTTACAAAATAATTTTCTGAATCTGCTTTTCATTTCCATCGCAGGTTGGTGAAATGCCAGTGTAGGTGCAAGGTGGGACCTTACCCTTGGCAGATGATAGTCCATTGTTGGTCATGTTTTTCAAAACTTCCACATTGGTCCAGGTTAAAGTCAACAGTCAGACTTAAAATCAAGTATTTGGACTGTGGATGGAAGCATGCAGAGAACATAAAAACAACACAGAACGTATCTTAGCTGCACACAATATTATAATTTTAAAATGTATATTTTCAAAGTTTTTCTTGTGCCTGTCTATTATACAAAGCTGCTGTGTATTTTTGAATAATTCCATCTATCTCTTTGTCACTGTGATTGTAACTTTGTTAGCCCTTTAAAGCATATTACAATGGTGAATGTTATTAAAGACACTATATAAATTGTGTGGCTGCATATTTTTTCTTTTTTTAAATAAGTGTTAGTGTTTTAATGTTATATATAACAAAAGGAAGATATCCTAATGCACCAACAGTAATTTATTGTTATAGCTATATATTTTGGTTTTACATTGTTCTGATGGTTAGCAGTTAGCCCATATTATTATTATGTGTTTTCTCTTTAGATCCTCATGTCTTACAGTATGTCCTCCATCAGAATTTCACTTTTAGGGAAGCTCACATGTTGATTCTGTAAAACTGCTTACTGTCAACAGGTCAAATGTAGTTGTAGTAGAAGAAATGAATAACCAATAACTTTTATCTTCAATATGTAAAGTGCAGCTGTCCCTGATTTAAAATCTACACAGTATATCCTCACTAAGAGATTCTGATTTTGAAACATATGTTACATTCAATAGATGAAATGATAATTTATTTTTAAGCGGCAAATGGCCCCTAACCTTCTCAAAATGTAGGCCATGAGCCTGACCTCCCCCAAGCTACAGTTGACAAGATGAGTAATTTGCACTTATACTTGATCAAAATTTTGGTTGATAAGAACAACAAGCTGTCTTTGATAATCAACAGCTGACAGACAGTGGCTTTCTTGAAAGAACAACAGACCAAGGCACTCTGTCATGGGAGCTAATCAGCAAACTGTAAACAAAAGGAATACAATGTGATACTTGCAGGATTAAAGCCACAACAAACCAAATGAGCCTAGTGGAAAAGGTTCATTGTTATAGTTCAGTTAGTTAGGTAATAATCAGTCTGTCTATTACTAAAGGAAATATTGATTTTCTCAGAGGACCTATAAGAAATGTATTTTCATTATTTAACTGGGCCATAGTCTGCTCTTATTTCACTCAACTAAACTGCTATATTTCGTGTAATAATCCTCTGTTTTCGTAATATGCACACACTTGTTCCCATGAACAGAAGTAAAGAACACTTCTTTAGCAATTCTGAAATATGTAAATACCTATCCAACCATTCATCTCAAAACCAGCTTAATCTAGTCTCAGGGTATAGAATGTCAACACTTATCACCACAGCCTTGGACACCACTCCATTACAGTTCAGAGAAATACTTTTACTGATATAAACTTTTGTATTATAGCTATACATTTGTATTGTTACAATATACCTCAATTTACTGAAAAAAACAAATTAGAAGAAAACTGTATATTTTCCTGAAGCCTTTATCCAGGGTAACTTACATGTTCAAGACATACTAGCATCTGTTTACATACATTTTTTACAACTGGCGCACAGGCAGGTAAAACTTAGACATGCCCTGGGTTACATAGTGAGCAAGAAATGGGAACTGAAGTGACACTCTTGAGGTTTAAGGTCTAAAATCGTTGCCATTTCTGCACCTTGTCTGTACTATAGCCTCTTTTGAGTACTGATTTGCTTTCTCTCACATAGAAAAAAAAAATAAAAACTTAATATTTTACCACAGACAGCATTTAATTTAGTAAATGTAAAAAGAACATAAATTCCTTACCCTGTTTCAATGTCCTAATCAGTTCTTATTGAGGTCTTTGTGATGTGTCAATTTTAAGGCACTGCCATTTTTTAACTTCTGCGAACATAAAGCACCAGTATTCCTCCAAGTCACCTCTCATTTGTCAAGTCTCATGAAACACTTCTCAGCATTGACCATTGTTGTAGATTTTCAGCAGATCATATCGATAATGTCATGTACATAGCCACAAGGTAATAAAACAGCATAAAGAAAATACAATTAAGCATGGTCATTATGAAAAAAAAAAAGCAGAGGTAAAAATGGATTATTGTAATCAGTGTCCTGAAAGATATTAACCATTGGTTGAGAACTAATATTTTATTATTAAAAAAACCAAAATAAAAACACTTTTTGAGAACATTCAGTCTCTTATAAAAAGCTATATCCAATGAGATCCATCTGTAAAAATTGCAAATTCTCCTATATATGTCTAGAGCTATACACATTTTTAATTCTGTTACTTGTAGGAGAACTTTAAAATTCTGAATTATTAATATTTTGGGTACTGTTTAAGGTAATTACATATCTTTGCACTAATCTTGAGTGTATGTAACTATGATTACATTAGTTGTTAATGGTTGTGTCTTGGCTTATTTTCTTTTAACTGTTTAATAATACCTTATGCTGTGTACTTTCTCTAATGTAAAGAAATTTCCCTATTCAATAATAAAATCTACTTAACCTAACCTAAAATCAATGGTGCAGAGCATTAAGGATTGGTTTTACAAAATGGTAATGAATAATAAAATACGAACTTTGTAAAAGGTTGCAGACCTGGATGACTACCTGGTTCTATAAATACTGATAACAGTGTTTTCTTATGAAAGGGAATTTATAGACAAACGCCTAAATTAAAGTCTGTCTAAAACAATCCGAATGTGTCTATTAAGTATCATATATTGCGACGTAGCTTTCGTAGTGATGGTTAGAATGAAGTCTACAGCATAATGGATTTATTGTATTTGTAAATTAATCAAATGCATAAGTAATTAGTCTGCATTGTACAAAGTGAAAACTGTTAATGTTACTTGCTTCCACATTTTACCAAGAAAACTCAAATATACATGGAAAAACTGGGGAAAGAAAAAAAAACTTGCAGAAATGAAGTGCGGGGGATATGACGGACTGCGTTATCTCAGTCGGCTTAATACAGTAAAAATAAGTACTGACATCTCCAGCTACAAAAGCAAGTAATTATTACATTATCAAACAAAATACAAGCAGTATAACAAATAAAAAATTACAAAAATGCTGTGGAATAAGGTTGTTGCTCTGGAAAAACACAGCGTCTGAAGTGACAGGAACGAAGAAGAACGATAAAGGGTTTCCAACCGGCGGCGTCATTCGAGCCTTCGCCAGTCTGCAGACTTGTTCGCAAAGCAGGAGGAAAGAGAACATCTGCAAAGAAAAAAAAATCTAACAGGTAGCAACACGCTGCCCGTAGCACTGATTGGAGAAATCGCTAAAGAAGGCATCCAATAGCGACCTACGTTTTATATCTTTAGTCATTCCCGCTAAAGCATTCCCCAGCCGCGCGCGCGCCCGCGGAAATCTCAGGTCTTGTGACGGTCGAACGCCCCTTAGCTCGTCTATTGGCTGAGCTGGGTGGTCAGCTGAAAGTATAGAAGGCTATAAATTACCCACAATAAGGCACTTTTTTTTTCGCTCGGCGCCGTTAATATTGAATGAGTGTGTGCGTGTGTGTGTTGGGATGGTATGTATGGGGGGGTTAGTGTGATTTTTTTATTTTTATTTTTATAGGGAAAAGAGAACTTCACCCACAACAAAGTATTTATAATTACAAGCAAAGGTAAGTTTTTGCAACTGGATGATCATTTGTTTTTTGTTTGTTTGTTAACAGCGAATCTTTTGCAAAAAGAGTAGAGACAGCGTTTGGCTGCCTGGTTGCAGATCTTTTGTACTTAATCTGGTTTGATTGCTTACGCGAGCTGTCGACTATACTACATTGATTTTGTTTTCTCTTTTTTGTTTATTTTTCCTCCTGTAGCACTTTACAAAAAGTAACTTAATCTCAAAATCATGGTTGCAACAAGCACAATGAAAAGCAAGAACCCAGAGTGTATTGCAGAGCTTCTTGACCGGAGGTTGGACCAAGCGCAAGTAGATGAAGGTAAACTGGAGCTCTGCAGCACGATCTGTTTGCTCAAGTGCGTAGTAGGGGGGCGTGTTACGACATACAGTATCAGTTAAGCGATTCCATTCTAATGCCGTTGCGCGGATGAGTTGAATGTCGCTTGTGATTTTTTAAAAGTATAATTGATCGAGCTTTGTGACATACTGAGATTATTTTTAATTATTATTAATAAACTGCAAGTTTTTTTTTGTTTTTGTTTTTTTAAAGATGAACTCTGGCTAGTAGTTACTTTAAAGGCATATTAAACCGATTTGCAGAATATGCACCGCATGCTTCCATGTGATATAAAGCTATAATACGTCGTACTTATTCCTCAGTTAATTTTAAGATTGTCTCTGATGGCTTCTGTCATATAGGTAGTTTGAGTGGACCTTGTTCGTGTTCAGTATATTGCACAGATGCGGATGGAGCTCAGCGCCTGCAAGGACTTGTAAAAGTGTGACCTCAAGATAAAATAATTTTAAGCACTGAGTGTATGCGAGATCTTAAAAGTAATAGAACAGTTCTGACAAGAAGCATTAGAGAGAATTCAAAGTTCATCCGAGTTAACACTGTAAAATTACATTTAGTAAAATCGTTGAAAGATTGGCTTTAGTGGTTTATTTGCAGATGTGCAGATTCATAATTAGCATGTTTTCTAAAACTAAGGAAAAATGAATTGGACATTGATATGCTGAAAAGTTATAGTGACTCTCTTTAGATGCAAAAAGTCCCATTTGTGAATATGTCGACCTTTAAGGTAAATGTCTTTGTGCCGCACGGATTTTAAAATACAATTACGTATTCTTAAGATGTAGTTACCTTGTTTGATTTGCATTATCTGTTAAACTTAAGAAATTGTTTAAATGTTATGTAGAGATTCCAAAAAATGTCTATTTATATAACATGTGTTTGTACCTTAATTGGTCATTCTAGCATATGTGTTAGTGTACAGGTATAGTTCAAATCCTACTCAAATTTTAGAGGAAAGCTTTTTTTTTTAGTACTTTAGCTTCATAAGTGGGTGTTTCTGTATATTTATGCAAATTTTAAGAAATGTAATGTGTACTTGTGTGCCTTTTAAAATTAAGTCAAATTTGTTCAATGCCTCCCAATTCAGAATTGCATTTAGTAGGCTTGAAAATGGCCGAACAGGTTCAAGTAACGGTCAATTTCTGGCTAGTAGCTACCATTTTAAATTTTAAAATAAACACTTCAGGAAAGCTGAAGTCAAAATTCAAGAAAGTGTCATGTGGTGTGACAGTTATATCAACCATAGGTGTGCCATATAGCTTAGAGGACACCCTGACACGAGTCTCTGCGAAGTAAGGCAAGAGGTTAGACTGTCTAGTCCAAATTCCTATTTTGGTCCATGGGCAAATTTTATGAAATCATAAGGCTGACACCACCCATTCTGAAGATAAGTGTGGCTTTAATTCTATAAATCATATACTGTGAATTTAACATGAAAAACAATTATCCATTTTTGGTATGCTGTGTAATCTGGAAATTTCGTTCTGTTTGTATCTTACTATTCCAGCATAAACAGTTTGTTTTTAGTCTGTCCAGTGTTCGACAGTATAAAGATAATATGAATCTTCATGTCTGATCGAGGCTATTTGTTAGGCATTAGCCAGTGATAATATGTATTGACAAATCTTTACTAAACTTTTTTTTGTAGCTGGTTTTCCTCAATGTACTGACAAGTGGCTTTTGTTCTTTGCCTAGAACTGGACTACTGGGATCATGGTCTTATTGAGCCTAATTTGAATGAGGGTGTATTTGAAGAACGAACATGCCAACATTTAGCCAAAATGTTTGAGAACAGCCTGTCTCGAGCAAAGACAACCAAACTACACTGCACTGAGCTGCTAGTTCCAGAGAAACTCACTCGTCGAATTGCTCGGGATGTACTGAGACTTTCTTCGGGTGAACCCTGTGGACTGAGAGGTTGCATCTTGTATGTGAACTTGGAGGTGGAAAACATGTGTAAAAAGCTTGACCGGATAATCTATGACTCATCTGTAGTGCCTACATTTGAACTGACCCTTGTGTTCAAACAAGATGGGAGTGTTTGGCCAAGCCTTAGAGACTTCTTTCTCATTGGGGCATGTTTTACTCATGGGTTCAGGCATGCAGTGAAGCTTAGTCCTGGATTTAGGCTAATAAAAAGAAAACTTTATTCCTCATCGGCTGGTACCGTTATAGAGGAGTACTGAAATCTAGCACTTCTGGTTAACCATATGAATGTAAAGGCTGCCTGTCGTATACAGGTGGTCACAAGTGTTTTTTGTATGGGGGTGGGTATTGCTGGGGATCAGACAAATTTCTAGCTAGTGTCACTTTAAGAAGCTGTTAACTAACTTGTACCCTAAAGGTTTTTACGATTAATTATAAAAGAATAGTTTGGCAGCTCTTCTCTTGTACTTGAAGAGTATGCACACACCCCTTGTTTTTCTTTCAGTACAGTGTTCAAAATCTGCAAGGGTTATTAGCTTAGTTTTTATTATATTTGCAGTTAAGTTTGCACGGAGTGGATGATCTTAATTGCATTACATTTCTGAAAAGGGATAGGTTTTTCCATATTAAAATCCTAATCTTGATAAGTCTTAAAATGGTCTTACCGCACCTCTTTCCACTGAAGTTGGTGGAGAGGGTGATCTCTTCTGTATAAACCATAGAATAAAGCACATTTAATGCCCTGCACACAGCTAAAAATCCATTTTTGTGCTTCCTCTGGGTTTATTCAGACTACCCACATTTTACACAAGACCTTTTCTCCCCAGTTTAACATCTGCCCCGTCCCTCCTTTTTTCCCCTCCCCCTTCTACTTTATTGTACTGGCAAACCTTATTTTTAACATGTGGTCTTATCACAGTGGTAATCATGTGTGTACATTTGTTTAAAGAGTGCCTTTCTTTTATTGTGTATCATGTCTGGGATGTTTTTGTTGCATAGAAAGTTGTCATTTAAAGGCTACGTTTTTTTGCACTTCATAGGGAAATTTAACTTTGGATATTATTGCACTATCAAAGCACATTGTTCATTGAGAGATGCCACTGACATGCATATAGTTCATTGAATAATGTATGTGTTTTTGCAGAATGTAGATTGCACCATTTTTACTGTTGTGGCATTGTCGGTTTGGCTGCTGGGGTACATTTTTACTTCAAGATTCCCATTCATGGAAAAAGTCTTTTTGACAATAAATTTTTTTTTTTGTTTTTTTAAAGTTTGTGGTTTGTCTTTGGAGAAGAAATGTTGTAATTAACACATTTACACACAACACATTACACAAATATTCAATATTAATGTTTACATTTCAGTTTAAGTGATGCAGTTTTTAGGTGACACCTGCGGTAATGTGCAAGTGTGCTATACTTTAAGTCATTTTAAGACTATTTTGTGCAAAGGTGTCATTTAACAGTTTCTCTTCTGTGTGAAGTGTATAAATCATGCATTCAGTTTGAAATGCAAGAAATATTCCTAGCTTATTCCTTGTTGGTCCGGAATCCCTTGATATCCAGTTTTGTTTGCCAAGTTTTCTTTTGTGCCAGCAGGCACTTGGCAAGAATTTTAAGTTATGGTTAACTGCATCTGTGCTTAGTCATTTTTTGGACACTGAAAGTTAATAGCATGCATTTCTGTTTGTGCAAATCTAAACTGGACACTCTAAAATTTTCTTTGAGTGAAAATCTGCTCACTGCGTCATTTGTGTTTTGTGGGCACTGAAGAGGAACAATGCACTCTTATGTGAAAAAATCCAAACGAACAACAGGAGACATATTAAAAAAAAAAAAAAAGAAAATTGGTAGAAAATGTGTAACTGTCTGCACACTTAACATTTTCATAGGAGAACTTGATAGGTAGATTTGATTGTTAATACTATCAATGCTGTGTCATGATCAAAGGTTGTTTTCATTATTTGTCTCTTGATTTTATCCTGCAGCCCCAATATATTCTTCTAATCAGTGAAGTAAAATTTAGTTCAGGTCATTGACCGGAAAGAGTATTGGTAGTCATGTCCAAGCTGGGATTGTGAAATAGTGAACTCTACAAACATGGCAAAATGTGCTAAATTGAAATCTATCAGTTATACTCTTACCTTCTGTTGTCAGCTATGTATCACTTCTACAGGTTTCATTTACTTCATTAATTTGTGAGTGTGCATTTTGCCATTTTTCATGCATGTAGATTATGGTTTATCTAGCATTTTAAATGTTAGTCCATTAACATTTATAAATGCAATCAAAAGTACAACACTTTGCAGGTAGTGGAAAATTAGGTAGTAATGAGAGGTTGCGCAAATTAAGAATCAGGGAAGGTGAAAGCTGGTTGTGGTGTAGTCTTTCATACTGTACTACTTGGCAAACGTTTAAAATATTCTGGAGAGATGAAGGAATGACTCATCTTGGTGAGAGGAAGTGTTTGTATTGGCAAGTTTTGTTGCAGCATTGATGCCATACAGTGATGGTTTAGTGGATATCTGCAAATTGGCTACTGATCAAAACTGAATATTTTTTAATTATGCAGTTGTCTTTTTTTTATTTAAAATGTGCACAGCACTTAAGTTCTATTAAACAGAATTAAGAAAATGTTTGACAGTACTGTGGCAACTGAAGAGAGGCACAGGAGCATGAACTGGTTTCTCATATGCATTGGCCCTTTCAATAAAATGTATTGTAGTATATTTGTACAAAGTGTGGAACTGTAGTCTGCACTATCACTGTTCAAGGTATATCCTAATTGCAGAGTGTTGCACACAAGGTACAGTGTAAACTACTTAATGCATAGGACTGCATATTGTGGTAGCACCATGGATAAGTGGTATGAGTGTCCAAAGTGAGTAGCCTTTAGTGTTTTAGAGCAGTTTTCAGTGCCTTGCACAAGTATTACGATAATAGTCATAACAGCTTTTGATGCAACGGTGAATTTGGGATTCGTTTGAAATTGTGAAAAGTATACAATGTTGCTCATTTTTAACTGGGTTTATCATTTTCTATGTGTGTTTTAAAGCTTTTAGATTGTCTTGTGTTCCAACTATTTTTTCTGGTAGATACAAGTATGTTAGAGTAATAAAGGGAGTTTAAGCTTTGCATTTCATTGCAGATACTTTGTGTTGAATTATGAGGCCTGTGGGTTATATCACCAGTTCATTTCACCAAACTTTTCTGCAGTTTTAGGTTCTATGATTTGCATTTTTTGTTCTTTCATTAAATATATACTCAATTGTCTTTCTCATTTAAATCCAGTCTTTCTTACACCCCTTGCAGGAATACAATAGCTTGAATTCACAGTTACTATATGAAACGGTAGGAATTGGAGGTGGTCAGAATTTCTGAAATTAGTATACTTCAGGTTTTCAGATAAGTCGTTCAATAGAGTGGTGGATTAACATGCCCAAATGATGGCACTTCTGTTATAGCCTTTCACAGGTGAAGTGCTGTGCTCTGTATTGCCTTCATTCATTTCCTTTCTGTATAGTTTGTTCATTTGTCCTTGTGAAGAGGTTTTGGTCTGACACAGTTTCAGAACTTTTCTCAAGTTTTTTAGTGCTGATATTTGAATTTTGTCAGATTCATTCTTAAATAAATGTTGTCTGAACAGTAAATGTCACTCTGATGTGTTTTTGTGATGGTGGATGTCTCCTAACTACGGTCTAAGGAGATGCTGTGTTTCTTGGCTGATTGAACCTTTGCAGAATGCCATGTACTGTACAAGTAGCTTATATCTGTAAGGTATTCTGAATTGTTTTTGGTATGCCTAGATTCTTAAGTAATTGGATCCCACTCTCCCTTTTCTTTTGTGGAATTTTCTCTTAAGTTGCTTTAGGTCTGTTGACTGTAAATGCAGGCACTAAAAGGAAAAACAAACGTAAATCAACAATACATATTCACAATTTGTGTGTGTGTTTTAAACACTGCTAAAGGAAGCACATGGTAGCCAATTGTCTCAATACATACACTAACCTGAAGCTGGGGAGTGAAGCACAAATCGGGTGGTATTCAAAGATGTTTCTACACATACGTACTGAAATAGTGAGGTACTGTATATTTGGCTCATTTACATAGTTTTTCTCAGATTTTTGTGTGTACAGCAAGACATTTCAACTGTTTTAAGGGCTCCTGCTGTTGCATCATCCTCCAGAATGAGCTGGTTGCTAAGATGCGATTGTAAATTTTCACAAGCAGTTATCCCCAGCAGATGATACATGTGAATTCATAGGACTTGCTACAGAAGATTGTTTAAATATGTGGGTTAGCTTCTAAAAGTACTATTCAGACTGCATATTGGGCATCTATTTTTTTTTTTTTTTCTGAAAAGGTTGTCACCATGAGAAGTTGTGCACTCTCACCTTACTGTTAAAAAAATGTTAGAGGAAGTGGAAAATATGGCTGGTGCCATTCATAAGCCTAAATACCCATAGGAAACCAAACATGTGTTGCGTTTATGAGGGCATATACAAGCTGTGTTCTAAGCAGATGATTGTTTATGTAAAGTGTGTCTTGAGTTGACATTTTGTAGCAATAATACAGAATTATTTTCAATGAAGATTTTGTTTTTATGACCCGAGTTTAAAAAAAAAATCAACATATGCTGAATAGGTAAATTTGTTGAAAAATATACATAATTTTCTACTAACTTTTCTATAGACAATTTCAATTCTTCATCTTAAATGTCTGGTAAAATTTCAGACGTATGTGTATGGGAGTACCCAGCAGCGTTGGAAATATCCATGTTATCTATAAAGTAAAAGGGAATGCTCCCTTTTATCTAGAGAAATTAATTTCAAAGAGATTACAAATATAAAAAAATGCATTTATTCAAATGAAACACAAAAGGATTGTTACAGCATGAAAACAATGTCATATACAAGTTGAAACTTTACAATGATTAACTTCCATCCAACCATTTTCCAACCCGTTGAATCCGAACACAGGGTCACGGGGTTCTGCTGGAGCCAATCCCAGCCAACACAGGGCGCAAGGCAGGAACCAATCCCGGGCAGGGAACCCACCGCAATGATTAACTTTTAAATGCTTTTATTTTGCCTATCGGGTAACGCGGGCCAGAAGCAATCTACCTCATCTCCTCTTACTCCGCTTTCCTCTGCTCCTACATTCAGTATTAAAATGAACTAGAAGCCCCGCCGCCTGGCCATTGTGGAGGAGGGTTGTATTGTCACATGAAAGCTGTAAGCAGTTTTTGTATTGTCTTTAATGTGTTTGAGAAATATTTATCATAAAACCTGTAAAATAGTATGCAATTATGAGTGTGATTTTTAAATAGACAATGAATTTTAATCTGATAACTGCCTGCGCCTCTGGGTGTTTGTACCAGTTCCTTGCCAGACAGCTTCGACTTTCACTAGTGTTGTGGGTTTTCGTTCTGCTCCTTTTTTTAATTCATTTCCACGAACACATGCAGGTTAGGTTACTTTTCAATTTTAAAGTTGCCTCATTCAGTTTTGGGCTTTAGTGTTTGAGTAGCCCTGTGCTGGGCTACATCATGTCTAGGCCTTTTTTTTTTTAACCTTGCATTTGATGCTGCCAAGAGACTCTCTCCAATTAAATACATTTGCGAATGTTATTACAACCTGTATTGAACAGCAGTGCACAGTGCTGCTGCCTCACAGTTCCAGGGGCATCATGTATAAATGGTGCATATGCACAGAAATGTTGCGTAAGAACGTTTCCGTGTTAAAATCACAATGTATAAAACCTAAACTTGGCGTAAAGCCATGCACATTTCTACGGTAACTCATACCCTATCGTACGTATGTTCTCCGCTCGGTTTTGCAGACTGGCGGCACCCAGCATCAAAGCAGTGCTACTGTGTAGTTTCTTTCTTTTTCAGATCCACATCCCTGATGTGGCTTTATAAATACACTGAAATTAACTGCATATTGCTTATTATTTTAATGCATCTGACTGTAATTAACCTGTAACAATATAATGGTCCACAGAATGGTCAAACTATTCCAAATACAATAACTGTTTTAACGTTGTTACTTTCACTGCACCTTCTTTTTATTTCAGCTGCTCCCGTTAGGGGTTGCCACATCGGATCATCTTTTTCCACATTACTCTCACTGCACCACTCGAGTATTTATATCACTGTATCTGAGAGTGAATCGCAGCTGATCGGAAAGAGAATTCTCGGTATACAGCATCAAGCACACGCTGCTTCAGCCATTTGCTGTTTGAACTGCTCTCATCCAGTGAACACTTCAGAGTCTTTCCTGTACTGACCTCACGGTTTAGAAACAGTTTCATCACAAGAACTCTAAACGCACTCCATCAGTCCATCAAGTGCTCCTTGTAGAACTGTCTGTACTTATAAGTACAATCACCTCACTGTAAACTTGCGATCCAGTTATAATACAGTATTGCACAACCTGAGCCACTTTACAAACCACGGTAAGTTGATAGGGTTCATCTGAAATGTTTGCAGAAAAGTGTGATAGAGAGACAAGTCCGCATGTTGTAATTTGTCTAAATTGTCTTCATGGTTAAGCCTGTACTTAAGGGGGAAAACGGATTCACAAAAATGAAGTGGGTAAGGGTTCGACATTGAGGAAACTGTTTTACAGTATATGCATTGGATTACAAGCAATGCATTTACCTAAATTTTTAGCACGTATGAAAAAACAAATTCTCTTACAAAATGTGGGAAATCCTTTGATTTCCACCATAAACCTATCAAAGGGTCAGCACAATTATATTTAATTCTTTTCTGTGTTGGGGTGGTCTTGATGTTGACCTTATAAGCTAAAGACAGGTGTCTCATTTGAATGTGAATGGAAGGAAACTGCCACTCTCTGCCTTGGTAACCACATAAAGATGACTTGTACACTGAGAGAGGCCCTCTGCTCCCGGCCATCTGGAGCTGTTTATCTCATCTGCTTGTCAAAAAAAAAAAACAGCGAGGAAAATGTTTGGGAGGCATATCATTATACACGCATCAGAGGCTCAACAAGCAGCAGCCAAAAACAGGTTTTCGACAGAAGGCTCTTTTTGTGGAATTAGGGCTTCT
The DNA here is from genome assembly GCF_016835505.1 of Polypterus senegalus. Classification (NCBI taxonomy): domain Eukaryota; kingdom Metazoa; phylum Chordata; class Cladistia; order Polypteriformes; family Polypteridae; genus Polypterus; species Polypterus senegalus. The sequence continues at coordinate 115,948,753 of NC_053160.1, read as the reverse complement.
GGTGCTCTTTTTCAATCCTATATTCTACAATATTTGAGACTGACTTTAAATGTTTGTTTATTTGAACACATAACAGAGAAGAGTATGTCCCTATTTTATTTTTTTTTTAAACATCTAAAGTATTGGAAGGTAAAAGATAAAGTTCCTCTACTAGGGTTTCCTTCAGTCAACAGCATATAATTTGCCAAGGTACAAATGATATTTGTAAATGTATACTGTATATTTATGCTCCTTCATATACATAACTCAATTTACTCTTATTGGAGTTCTTAATAGAAATTGGAAACCTAGTGTAGAAGCCAGTGTTGATAGATGGGACTGCAAGAAGCTGATAATCCCTATAACAGCAAAAAAAGTCCTGGGGGGAAGGAGAAGCCAAGGAGTTGAAAGGAAATAATGTTGGTGCCTATTGCAGACAGGAGGTCATCTACAGAACTCTGTTTAAGAGTGGTTTAGGGGTTCACTGACTTTAGGGTGGTTAAAAAATATTCTGATATTATTAGACATACCTTATCTAAGAGGCAGGTATGGGGACAGGAGTTTGAAACTGGTGTTCTCTACATCAGGCCAAGGGCCCCATGTGGCTGCAGGTTTTTGTTCCAACCTGTTTCACAATGAGCGAGTCCTTCAATCTGCTTGTTTAATTAGGTAATTTTTTCTTTCTCCCTTATAACCTGCTTTAAGAAAAGAGCAACAGTATGAAATTTGCATTTTAATAAATTTTAGAATTATTTGTATTTTTGACATAGCTTTAAATTCTTAACTGGTTTTTTTTTTGTCAATTTCCTATTAAGTCACACTTTTTCTGGGCAGTTTGCTCACTTAATTGTGTTCCAATAATGACAATTAAATTTGAGTTAAGCAGACACCTGGACATATGGTGCTAAAAACCTGTAACTACATCATTGGTTTAAAAAAAAAAAGGCTTCAATAGCCAGAAAAGCCTAATAAAAATAAGTGGTGATAATGGAAATCTTGTAACATTTATAAATGCTTTCTATATTCATTCAAAATGTATTCAGTTAATTTTATCTCTGAATGCATATAGAAATATACATTAGGAAATTACAGTTATATTCATTAATTAAGGTAATTGTCCAATTAAATGCAGAAGCTGTCTGGGATGAAATCTTTTACTGCAGTGAGCCTTGTAGCACTGAACTTGACAAAAAACTGTTTTAAAGGGGTTTGTAGAAACTGAGATTAAGTTAAATTACGTTAACAACTTACATATATAGTGGATTCAGAAAGTATTTCAGACTTCTTCACTTTCTGCACATTGTTGTAGATTTAAAGTGAACATATTTGCCATTTTTGCCTATCAATGTACATGCAATAACCTGTAACAACAATTTGAGACATGTTTTCAGAAATGTTTGCAAATGTATTTAAAATCAAACATTGAAATCTCATATTTATTTAAGTATTCAGACACTTAATTCAATACTTTGTAGAAGCCCCTTTGGTAGCAATTACAGCTTCAAGTCAATTATCTGCATGTTTTGCACACCTCTAGTTTCTTTAGTTTTAAATTTATTGTGTAGACTCAGCCTGTGTAAAGGACAGCATTGCTAACATATAATACACTAAAGCAAGTCAAATTAATGTTTAGAGATATCTCAAAATGAGTTTCAGGTATTTTAAAATGCAGTTGGCCTTTTCTGATTTTTGAAACAGAATTCAAGTTTCCTTCTACAACACATTTTAAGATTTTTCTAATGCCTTTCAATATATGTAAAATACATTTTTAGGTAACTCAAACTATCCTTTGTGCATTTTAAGATATCTGAAATTCATTTATAGATATCTCAGTATCACTTTTTGTAAAAGTAACATTGTTTAAATTTTAAAATATCCTGAAATTTATTTGGGATATCTTTCATTGTTTTTCACATATCCGAAAATGATACAAAAAAAAATCTTCAAGTAACCTCCTGTATTTTTAATGATATTTTAACATGTACTATATTTCTGATTTATCAAAATAAGCAGATATCTTGACATATATTTTAAAATTATTTATTGTAGAGCAGAAAATCATTTAAAGATTTACAAAAAATAAAATGCTCTTAAAATGTGAGTTAATCAGAAGATATCTTAAAATAAGTTTGTATGTCAAATTCATTTCAATATATCTTAAAAACATATTAATTACTGTGGGAAATAAAATATGACAGCCAGTCAGGTAAAGTTTTTGGGGAACCGCCCCGTATAATGTCCAATGGACAGGTCAAAATAAATGCTGAAACAAGCAGGTTCAACGAAAACATTTGACAAATTCATAATGTAAAATGGGGGTATTTATACAGAAACAGAAATGGCTACAGGAAAGTAAAGGGGGGGAAGTGACGTCTTGTATCTGACTTCTGAGTGACGTCATCGTCGAGGGCTGGAAAATAGTCTTCAGCCATTTTGGCTCCACGATACGTTGTTTATTTTTCTTCCTTGCTTCTGTGGAGAAAGAAAGAGAAAGGTCGGTACCCTTTTTTTATCCCTCCGTGTCTCGACCATCTACTCGCCATGGGTTTTGTTGACTGTCTCCTAATCGCGCATGCGTGACAGTACATATGTGATTTTACAGGAATTCTTTTTGAGACAGTATATGTTGAATTGCATTTCAAGTATCTGAAAAATGCCCAATTATTTGAAAATATCTGGAAAAGTATTTGAGATCTTAAAATACATTTGAAATATTTTAAAGTATTATAGATATGAAATTATGGCAAGCCACATAACATTTAGAGATATCAAAAAGCTAATTTTAAAAATATAGAAATTAATGTATATATTTCAAGATTATCAGAATGTCAGTTTGGATTGCCATATGTATGTTTTTCATATATATATATATATATATATATATATATATTTTTTTTCACTTTAACATATCTTAAAATACATTTACACATATAAGTAAATGTTAATGTGCCATACTAAATGTAAAAGAAGCAAAAACATAACAGAATTATATTTTTGGCACAGCTTTGGATCCCAGTACTTCTGTGCTTTTTGAAGAAGCCTGTTAAAAATCTTTGAGCTACAGCATTCAAAATATATTTTAATGCTTATCTGCAGATAAAGTAATTAATTAGTGTTGATTCAATTAATTTTGATTAATACCACTTACCAATTTATAAGGAAGCAATCAATGTATTGCTTTCTGATAACCTATGGCACAAATGCTTGTTAAATGATAATTGCTTCTTCTGATCTTTGATCAAGCAACCTACACCTACCCATGAAAGAAGTACGTTCACGGAAGATCTCCATCTGCTATTCTCAGGATTAGGTCCTGCTCTTTCTTTATTGCCATGACAAAATACAGGTCTTTTGAAATCCAAGGGGCAGGATGAGCAGTATAAATATGGATTCTTATGATAGACTGCAACTGTAATGAAATGGCCAGTCGTACAACAGTTTTTCAGGACATTTGTGCCATGTAGCCTACATTATAACCTGAATTCGCCCTAAGCTGTCCTACAGTTTTCATAAAAATCTGTTTTCTCATTTTTGCATTAAGCCAGAGCAGACACGCATACATTAAAGCTAGACTCCAGCACAGCTTTATTTACTGTACATAGATTTAAAAACACATTCCTTTTTATATACACTGCGTATTCTTTTCCATTAAGAAGTGAAGGTGACCAATCAGCTATGTTTTGCAGCTTTCAAATATCATCAAAAGCAAATAAATTTATGTTCCAGCACAAGTCAAGTCATGTCAATTTGGGGAGCATGCACTGGTACAGTGCGTTGCCGCACCCACTACACGTCAAAACAACTCAGGATCCCAGTTGGCAACCCCCCAGGCAGACACGCGGTCCATTCCTACCCACCGGAAATGACCGTCCATCTGCCGCAGCCAGGTGTTACATGGGTGACTCCTTTGCCTGGTCCAGCCAATTGGGTCCCCAACAATGAGGATCCCATGAGCCGGATCACCCTCGGGGAAACCCGCCACATGACCGTAGTGCCGTAACTGACGCTTCCTCACAATGCAGGTAAAGTGCCTCATTCGGGACTCCATGAGCAACCACTAATTCGACACAAAGTCAAACCAGTGGTACCCAAGGATCTTCCGGAGAGACATGTACCAAAAGGAGTCCAGTCTTCGTCTCAGGTCACTGAATAGCGTCCATGTCTCGCAGCCATATAGCAATACAGGAAACACCAGGACTCTAAAGACTTGAACCTTCGTCCTTTTGCATAGATATTGGGAGCACCACACACCCCACTCTCTCCCAATCTGTCTACTGACTTCACAGGAATAGTCACCAGAGACAATGAATGTCACTGCCAAGGTAAGTAAACCTCTCAACAAGGTCAACACTCTCTCCGCAAACAGACACACTGCTGATGGCTGTGCCCAAGAGGTCATTAAAGGCCTGGATCTTGCATTCCAGCACACTTTTATTAAAAAATCGTTTATGGCCAAAAAGACAAAAAAAATTCTATTATCTGCACTTAATAAAACCCCACTTAAGCAATACAGTAATAGTATTATGTAACAGGTCCAAATTTAGCACTGTACTTTACAGATCACATTGTTCTGCCTCTACATCTTTATGAAGTCTAGTCCACATTAGCACATTTAGCCACAGATGAAGTTACTTGAATAGAAAGGTGTACATCAAGTGGCAGCTTGTAAAGATTCAGTGAATAGCAAGTAAGAATTGACTGGAATTTTTTAAGGTACAGCATTTAGAAATTTTAACCTTTCTCTGAGTAAGATAGTAGAGGTGGCCAGGGGCAGGCGTAACCATTCAGTAAAGGTATTCAAGTGCCTAGGGCCCCGAGTTGTTATGTCATGATCTGATTTCATATCTAATTTTTTTCAATGTTTTCACTTTGCTATGATCTTTCTTTTTTAATCTTAAGGAAGTTGTTATCTGCTGTAGGATAGACTTCCATCACCCATTTTATTATGTTTTGGCACACAAGTCCTTTACTTAAAAATCAGCCGCCAAACACTCGTAACATTACCTCACGAATCAGTTCTCCCTCACAAGGAATGAAGTTTCTGAGTCTCATCTGATAAGGCAATTACAGGCATGATGTCTACTAGATGCACCGTTTGAACACTTGGTCAGTGAACAAGTAACCAAAACGCAATGATTGGCATCCTTGATGGACATAAATTTGCTCCATTTGTTAACCCAAAGGTTGGGCGTATGTGCACCGAAGAAAGCATTGGCAAAACATTACTCCTTCCTTTATAGCCCTTTGCTAGCTCTAGAGCTATGCTCTCTCTATTTACTGTGCCTGATCTCAGCTTTTCCATAACTCTGCTCCATATATCAGGACCCTGTTGGTTAGGAGTGCCTGCAGTGAAGGATGGAGTGATCTCTTTTACTTCAAAGGGAAGCCTTGTGCTGGACTGGAATAGTGGAAGACTGGCTTTATTGGAGTTAGATGAGGGTGCCACAAGTCCAAATATTGCTAAGGTAAAACAAAATACGTGAGCTAGAGAGAGACAATATGAAAGTCACACATTCGTCTTGCTAAAGAGTCAACTGATTTTAATTATATGCTATCAAAAGAGAAACAGTGTTTGAAACCCCAGAGGAAAATACGGTATTGCCCACAACTGCAAGGTATGACCAAAGCCTAGAAGGAGAACCACTCGTAAACAAAGAAAGAAAAAGTGTACTGAACATCATACCATGGGTGCTACGATGAGCAGACCCAGAAGAATGGAGTAGTGGCTCCAAGGCTAAAGATCTGCTCTGGTATCCAGAAGGTTGCCGGTACAAATCCCGCATTACTGCCAAAAGAGATTCTACTCTGCTGGGCCCTTGAGTAAGACTGGTAACCTGCAATTGCTCTAGGGGCATTGCAATGGCCGATCCCCTGCTATGATGCCAAGGGTTATGCGAAAACTAACAAATTACTAATACAAAAACTTACTAGATGCTATAAAGTCACTTCAAAGCGGGAAAGCAGCAGGCCCTGATGGCTACTCTGTATAATTTTATAAGAAACTCTCCACTCAGCTAGCTCCCCTATTATTAGCAACATTTCCAGAAGCTAGAGAATCAAATTCTACCTCAAACTTTTCGCCAGGCATTAATCACTGTCTTTCCTAAACAAAATAAGGACTTACTACAATGTGTATAATACAGACCAATTTTAATTCTGAATAATGATGATAAGATACTCGCCAAAGTCCTAGCTAGAAGGATGGAGAAAGTGCTGCCTAATATCACAAGATCAAACTGGATTTATTAAAGGCCAACACTCAGCTTCCAATCTTCAACGCCTGTTTAATGTAATATGTTCACCAGCAAAGTCAAACACCCGAGAGATATTATTATCATTGGATGCAGAAAAGGCATTCAACATGATTGAATGGAACTACCTTTTCACTATATTAGAGAAATTTGGGTTTGGCCTGAAAATTTGTGCATGGATCAAACTACTGTATGCCAATCCAGACGCTTCAGTTTGTATTAACAACATTTGTTCAGACTACTTTAGACTATAACATAGTACCAAACAAGGATGCCCCTTGTCACCACTGCTATTTGCAATCACCATTGAACCACTGGCAGCTCACTGTCGAAATGCTTATCAGATAAAGGGGTTATTAGAGAATGACTTGAACAGAAAATTTCTCTATATGCAGATGATATGGTACTGTATATATCAGACCCACAAAATACTGTGCCTGCAGTCTTAACAGCACTTACAGAATTTCAAAAGATTTCTGTTCTCAGAATTAATTTGAATAAAAGTGTGCTCATTCCATTGAATTCTCACGCATACAGTATCAGATTGGACACCTTCCATTTTATCATTGTAGGTCAGTTTAAATACCTAGGGGTAAATATCACAAGTAAATATAAAGCTCTTTATCAACAAAATTTTGCCGTCTGTATGGAAAAAATTAAGCAAGACTTGCATAGATGGTCAACCCTTCATCTCACTCTAGCTGGAAGAATTAATGTTGTTAAGATGAATATCCTTCCTAAGCTTCTCTTTTTATTTTAAAACATTCCAATAAACATCAATAAGTCATTTTTTATTAGATTCAACCATAACCTCATTTATTTGGAGCTCAAAACATCCACGTATTCAAAGAGCAACCCTACAAAGACCTAAGGCAGAAGGTGGCATGGCTCTACCTAACTTTCAGTTTTATTACTGGGCAGCAAACATACAAGCTATAAAAGCCTGGACACAAATAGATGAACATACACAGGCTTGGTCAGCAATAGAATTAAAATCCTGCAGTGCTTCTTTATATTCCCTGCTTTGTGCCCCAATAAATGCAAGTTATCGCCAATATACTAAAAACCCAATTGTGCTTCACTCACTCAGAATATGGAACCAATGTAGGAAGTATTTTAAGATGGAGAATCTTTTATCTGTGGCACCTCTGCATGGGAGCCACCTTTTTCAACCCTCGCAAACATATACAGTTTTTACTATCTGGAAAACATTTGGTATTAAATTGCTTAGAGATCTGTACATAGACAACATCTTTGCATCCTATGAACAATTACATTCCGAATTTAACTTTCCAGCAACACATTTCTTTCACTATCTTTTAAATTAGAAACTTTGTCAAACAGAACTTGCCCGATTTCCCTTATCTCGCACTTTCCTCTATGCTGGAAAAATATTGCTCAGTTTGGAGGGCTCAGACAGCATTTCTGCAATATATAAAATTATTTTACAGTACCTCCCTTTCAAAGATCCAAGAGGACAATGGGAAAAAGATCTATCACTCAACATATCAGAAATTTTCAGATGTTTAATCAAAGACTTTGTTAAATGGTGCGACTCAAACCACTTACACCTTAACACCAGCAAGACCAAGGAGCTGGTGGTGGATTTTAGGAGGCCTAGGCCCCTCATGGACCCTGTGATCATCAGAGGTGACTGTGTGCAGAGGGTGCAGACCTTTAAATATCTGGGAGTGCAGCTGGATGACAAATTGGACTGGACTACCAATACTGATGCTCTATGTAAGAAAGGTCAAAGCAGACTATACTTTCTGAGAAGGTTGGCATCCTTCAACATCTGCAGTAAGATGCTGCAGATGTTCTACCAGACGGTTGTGGCGAGTGCCCTCTTCTACGCGGTGGTGTGCTGGGGTGGCAGCATAAAGATGAAAGATGCCTCACGCCTGGACAAACTTGTTAAGAAGGCAGGCTCCATTGTAGGATTAAAGTTGGACAGTTTAACATCTGTGGCAGAGCGATGGGCACTAAGCAAACTCCTGTCAATCATGAATAATCCACTGCATCCACTTAACAGTGTCATCTCCAGGCAGAGGAGTAGCTTCAGTGACAGACTTTTGTCACTGTCCTGCTCCACTGACAGACTCAGGAGATCGTTCCTCCCCCACACTATGCGACTCTTCAATTCCACCCGGGGGAGTAAATGTGAACATTAATTTTATTTTAATTTTTTTTTCATTTTTATTACTATTTAATTTAATATTGTTTCTTTGTATCAGTATACTGCTGCTGGATTATGTGAATTTCCCCTTGGGATTAATAAAGTATCTATCTATCTATCTATCTATCTATCTAGAAAAGGAGTGGAAGGTAGCAATGCAGAGAATTCACTCAAGCTCCATATGCACAAAACATACAATTATTCAGCTTAAAATTATTTATCAAGCACATCTGTCTCACTTAAAACTGTCCAAAATGTTTCCAGGGCAAGATCCAACCTGCGAACGCTGTAATCAAGTTCCAGCCTCACTGGTTCACATGTTTTGGACCTGCACCAAATTAACAGCATTCTGGACAAATATTTTAAGTGCCTTTCAGACAGCCTTGGTGTCACAATCCCTCCTAACCCTTTAACAGCTGTGTTTGGTGTTTTCCCAGATGGGCTTAAAGTGGAGAAGGACAAACAAACTGTGATTGCCTTCACTACACTATTGGCATGCAGACTTATTTTGCTAAACTGGAAGAATCCTAACTCTCCTCTTTTAAGTCAGTGGGTAACTGATGTTTTATACTATTTGAAATTGGAAAAAAATTAATTCTCAGTTAGAGGATCTGTGGAGAACTTTTTCAAATCCTGGCGGAATCTAATCAATAATATTTTAGAATAAGCACTTAAAGCACTGAGGAAAAAGATTCTCTTCCCATATTCCTTTTTTTTATCCACCTATTAAACTCATCAATTTATATATTTTGACCAGCTTTAAGTTTTACTCCGTTGGCCATGCTCTCTTTCCCGGGGTGCAGTTTGGGTTGATTTGTTTTCAATCCTATTTTTTCTTAAAATTGATCAATCTGTATGAAATGATTACAATAAAATAAATAAAATTAAAAAAAAGAACTTGTATAAGTAAAAAAAATTGACAAAAAAAAAATGGAACAAAGTAGAATTCAACAGTAACCAACCATAAGTACATATACTTTGATTCCAGGAACTATTGATTGTAACTCAGTAGTTAGGATAAAGTCAACTAATGTATCATGGTATTGGTATCTATATAACTGAAATGTGAAAGATAAGTAGTGTACTGTTATAAGTTTCTCTTATAAAATTCAGTAGGAAAGTTCAGAGCAGCTTCACATACACATACCAAGGAGCTGTGTGTGGAAGTATACCAGTGCAGACTAAAAGTGAGGAAATCTGAACCACCATCACAGTGCAGAAAATTGAAACAAAATAACGTCAAAATTCATAAGTTATTTGCTTTTTTCTATAAGAGAAGAAACATTCAAACTATCCTTTTTTATATATTTATATACACTTGCATATATCCATCTACACTTACGTTATGAAGAAATTTGATTATTTGTTTAATTGCAGCAATTATGTTTGGGTTATTTGTTGAAAAACATCACCACATCTCAACCACAATAGAGAAAGTGAAAGTTATTTAATGTAGACTATAACCAATTTAGGAACAGGTCTCTTCATAGCTTTGGGCATCCCAGCTGCCTAGACTGCTGAGTTCAATTCTGCAATTATGTTTTTTTTTTTTTGGTTTTTGCTGTTTAAGGAAGTGACAGAGCTAAAGATATTAAGATTTGCATTGGATGTGAAGAGGATGGACAAGGTTAGAAATGAGTACTTTAGAGGGTCACACTCAGGCTGGATGGTTTGGAGAGAAAGTCAGAGAGGCGAGATTACGTTGGTTTGGACATATGCAGAGGAAGGATATATTGGGAAGAGGAAAATAGGAAAGCCTAAGAGAAGGTTTATGGATGTAGTGAGAGAGGACATGCAGGTGATGGGTGTAACAGAGCAAGATGCAGAGGACAGGAAGATATGGAAGCAAATGATCTGCTGTGGCAACCCCTAACGGGAACAGCTGAAAGATGAATAAGAAGTTGTTTAAGAGTTCTAAAAATATTTTGCATCTTTCTGCAATGCCATTTTTGTGTCTCGTGGATTTTGTTATTGTCTGTGCAGGGAAAAGAAAGAAAAGAAGATTATTCAGAGCCAAGCCAAGAATATTTAACTAAAGGTCCCTCCTATCTTTCACCTAAACTGAGGGTTGAAACAAGAGAAGAGTGCAGAGCAAGGATTCTATTAAATTATAAAAAACAAACAAGAAAGTTTACACCAACAAAAAAAGTACAGTATGTTATCAAATCTCAGATACCAGAAATGAATGAAGTTCAAATTTATACCCTTGACCTCCAATGAGATGTGCAGCATGATCCCAGAAATCACCTGTAGCAACCACATAACAATTGCTACTACAATACTGCACAAAATTGCAGTAGCCAAACGAAGGAATAATGGTGTAATGGAAAGACCCTTAGAACAACAAAATAAATATCACAATTGAACTCAGAAGATAAAGAAGTGAAAATAAAGCCTGAACAATTTAAATACAAAACCAGATCAAAATATCTCAAGGCTCCATAACAAAATTGCATCCATCCATTGTCCAACCCACTATATCCTAACTACAGGGTAACAGGGGTCTGCTGGCGCCAATCCCAATTGCATTTATATATAAAATGATCTTTATTTAAACTTCTACAGAAATTTCAGTTAGTTGCAGTTATATCTATTATTTTCACTAGGTTTCTGTCAATTCAGGACTCATCTTCAGTTTAGGCAATAATGAACTTTTCCATGCTACTGCAGCACTACTATGAAATTGTAAGTGAAGCCGGAAAGTAAAAACTTATGATATAGTGAAGGTAAGAAGCTTTTAGCATAACGGTTTGAATTTAATTTCTAGTATATAGTACAAAACAAAATATAATGAATAGAAAATTACATGAATTTATAAAAGTCCAGCAGAAAATCAAAAAAGGAAAAAATTAAAATGTTTCTTGCAGAATTTCTGAAAGTAACTTCATTTTTCTTGATGATGTGGATATAGAAGATCTAAAGCTGGAGTTAAAGGTAATGTTACGGTTTTCCCTTCCCACATTTTGTCACCACGTTTGATTACACATACAAGGACAGTGTCCTTGACCTGTACACTAATCTGAGCACAACTCTCAGACTCTTTCTCACAATCCTTGTAAAGGTGGCTTCAGATGAGAGTTTTTTTCTTCTCTAATAATTCTTAACACTTACCTGAGTTATGTCTCAGGGCAAACTTTCCATTTGTTCTCTCCATTGAGTACAAAATCAGGAAGTCACTTAATATGGAGGCTTTGATAACAAGATCTGCTGAAGCCAAACCTCACAAGTTTACATTTTAATTAGTCTTTTCAATCTAGACTATGCCTGCCACATGCATGGCATATGACAAGCACAACAAAGAATCCACTAAGAAGATCTACAACTGGTCAGAAACTCAATGAAGAGTTGATGTTCAAATTTTTATTCATGCTCAAGCTGATGAGAGTGAGTAAGGGGAATGAAGGAAATGGAGAGTGACAAACCAATGTAAGAAAAGAAAAAAGATACAGATAGAGAGATAAATTAAAAATTGTAACTATTGATATACTGCGGTGGGCTGGTGCCCTGCCTAGCACCCTGTGTTGGCTGGGATTGGCTCCAGCAGATCACTGTGACCCTGTAGTTAGGATATAGCAGGTTGGATAATGGATGGATGGAACCAATGATATATTATATTTTTTTAATTTCAATGTTTTTGTTGATAGAAGCTGTCCTTACTTTTTAGCAACAAATAGGAAAAGTTAGTAGGAAATATGAGGGGAAAACCAATGTAAATGCTTACTTTTGACAACAAATGATAGTTTATACTCTCATATAGATTGTGTACTTCAAAATTTCATTTTATTCATTATTTACATTCTGTTATGCTGCATCAAGTGATCAGTCCAACATCTCACAGCAGTTCTTTTATTAAGCAGTCTAGGCAACTGACTATTTAGACAGTAAATGTACACATGGATGCTAAACAGATGCACCATGAAGTGTTGAAAGGGGAACTAGAAGAATTATAAGCCTAGACCGCTAGTTAACAGTATACAGTATCTTTTCCCTGTACTTTGAACAAGTGTTGTTTGAGCTTGTAGAACTTGTTTGCTCTAATTTTCCAGTTACTCATATTGACATGTTTCTTTCTTAATGCACTGTTGAAGCCATGGCGATGTCTGCATGTCAGCCTTCTTTGTATGATTTTCACACATTCGAGAAAAACATGCTTGCTTTTACATGGCAATAATGGATATAATTGAGGCTATTAGAAATAAACTGGATACATTAGGATTAAAAGTCAAGACGGAGGTAAAAAGCTTAGGGGTAATTGTTGACTGTAATCTGAATTTTAAATTGCATATTAATCAAATCACTAGGACAGCATTTTTTCACTTAAGAAACATAGCTAAAGTTAGACCTCTTATATCACCGAAAGATGCTGAGAAATTAGTTCACGCGTTTGTTTTCAGTCGACTAGATTACTGTAACGCACTCCTCTCAGGACTACCCAAAAATACATAAATCGTTTGCAACAAGTGCACAATGCAGCTGCTAGAATCCTAAATAGGAAAAGAAAATCCGAGCACATTTCTCCAGTTTTGATGTCACTACACTGGTTACCTGTGTCATTCAGGATTGACTTTAAAATTCTGCTTATGGTTTATAAAGCCTTAAAATATCTCGCCCCATCTTATATATCGGAATGTCTGACACCTTATATTCCAAATCGTAACCTCAGATCCTCAAATGAGTGTCTCCTTAGAATTCTAAGAACAAAACTTAAAAGAAGTGGTGAGGCGGCCTTCTGCTGCTATGCACCTAAAATCTGGAATAGCCTGCCAATAGGAATTCGCCAGGCAAATACAGTAGAGCACTTTAAAAAACTGCTGAAAACACATTACTTTAACATGGCCTTTTCATAACTTCACTTTAACTTAATCCTGATACACTGTATGTTCAATTTATCGTAATAACTATTCATGGTGGCTCTAAAATCTGTACTGACCCCAACTCTCTCTTCTGTTTCTTTTTCCGGTTTCTTTGTGGTGGTGGCCTGCACCACTTCCACCTACTCAAAGCATCATGATGTTCCAACAATTATGGATGGATTAAAAGCCAGAAGTCTATGTGACCATCATCATCAAGTCCTTCCGTGAGAACCCTAAATCCAAAGAGGACTGTTTCATGTTAGGTAGAATGCCCAGAAGGGACTGGGCAGTCTAATGGTCTGGAATCCCTACAGATTTTATTTTTTTCTCCAGCCGTCTGGAGTTTTTTTTTTTTTTCTGTCCACCCTGGCCATTGGACCTTACTCATATTCTATGTTAATTAATGTTGACTTATTTTATTTTCTTACTGTGTCTTTTATTTTTCTATTCTTCATTATGTAAAGCACTTTGAGCTACTTTTTGTATGAAAATGTGCTATATAAATAAATGTTGTTGTTGTTGTTGTTTTAGTATCAATGAACAAGCCTGAGCAAGCAGGACTGAAGTAAAAAAAAACAAACAGATAAATCATTGTGTCCTATACACCAATAACAATGCTGGGTGTGATCCTGCAGTGCAATTAACCTGTAACTTCAGAGAGGTCATAACATAGGGATTGAATATACTATTTAGTTATTGAGAGCTTCGCTTAGACTGTGATGCCATTTCCTAATCCTATTTTAATGAACTCATGAATAGTTTAAGAGTAGTTTTTTATTATTTCAAAAATATATCTCTTCATCATCAACCAGATAAATAATAAAGAAGATTACAGCAGTGAATTCAGAGAAAAAAAGCCTAACAGACAACATAATTGATGGTCTAGCACACACACATACAGGTTACATTAGCATCTTGACAGAGAGGTAAACTGAGAGAAGGGTAATAAAGTCAAGTAGAGCAAAAAGCCTTCTTGAACAGATGAGTTTTGAGTTGTTTTTTTAAAAAATTCATGGAGTCAGCTGATTTAATTAATTTCGGTATGTCATTCCAGAGTCTGGGCGCTATACAGCTGAAAGCTCTGTCACCCATGGAGTGTAGATTAGTGTGGGGCACAAAAAGATTGCCAGAGTCAGAGGACCTTAGTGGGCAGGCAGGCACATAGTGATGGAGAAGGACACTGATGTAGTTTGGCACGAAGTTATTTAAGATTTGTCAGCTATTAGTAGGATTTTATATTCGATTCTGTAACATACTGAGAGCCAGTGAAAACGGAGCAGGATGGGTGTGATGTGCTCACTGCTGCTGGTTCGAGTAAGCACCCTTGCAGCTGAGTTTTGAATAAGCTGGAGCTATGATATAAGATTAGAAGGAGCACCTGCCAGTAGGGAATTACAATAATCGATGTGGGATGTGATAAAAGTATGGACAAGTTTCTCAGCATTAGAGAAGAAGAGGAATGAGCGAACACTGTATATGTTACGGAGGTGAAAGTAAGAAAGTTTCTTACTGTGATTTATGTGGGTGGAATAAGAGAGGAAGGAATCAAAAATGACACCAAGATTCTTTGCAGTAGAGGCAGGTCTGTTGAGATCACCGCCAAGATGGACTGGGAAAGAACTCATTTTAGTCCCAATTTGCAGGAGTTCAGTCTTGTTCCAATTTAATTTTAAAGAGTTCTGCTCCATCCAGGTTTTAATTTCACTAAGGCAGGTTGTGAGCTGAGAAAGTTCTGATGAAGTTCCACTTTTAATATTGAAGTAGAGTTGAGTATCAAATGATAACCCAGTCCATAGCTACGAATACTGTAATATTGCCAAGGGGAAGCATGTACAGTGCATCCGGAAAGTATTCACAGCACATCACTTTTTCCACAATTTGTTATGTTACAGCCTTATTCCAAAATGGATTAAATTCATTTTTTTCCTCCGAATTCTACACACAACACCTCATAATGACAACGTGAAAAAAGTTTACCTGAGATTTTTGCAAATTTATTAAAAACTAGCAGAATACCCGCGTTTCACAGCAGAGAAGTAGTGTGTTAAAGAAGTTATGAAAAAGAAAAGGAAAAATTTAAAAAATAATGCAACATGATATGTTAATGTAATTGTTTTGTCTTTGATATGAGTGTTGTTGTCATATCTATCTCTATCTCTATCTCTATCTCTATCTCTATATAGATATAGAGATATAGATATATCTATATCTCTATATCTATATAGATATATCTATATCTCTATCTATATAGATATATCTATATCTATATCTCTATCCATATAGATATATCTATATCTATATATATATCTATATCTATATAGATTTATCTATACCTATATAGATATATCTATATATACATATATATCTATATCTATATCGATATATCTATATCTATATCTATATATATATAGCAAAATACCCGCGCTTGGCAGCGGAGAAGTAAACAGAAAAGGAAACATTTTAATAATACTATAACATGATTGACAATGTAATTGTTTTGTTATTGTCATGAGTGTTGCAGCATATATATATATACAGTGGTGTGAAAAACTATTTGCCCCCTTCCTGATTTCTTATTCTTTTGCATGTTTGTCACACAAAATGTTTCTGATCATCAAACACATTTAACCATTAGTCAAATATAACACAAGTAAACACAAAATGCAGTTTTTAAATGATGGTTTTTATTATTTAGGGATAAAAAAAATCCAAACCTACTTGGCCCTGTGTGAAAAAGTAATTGCCCCCTGAACCTAATAACCGGTTGGGCCACCCTTAGCAGCAATAACTGCAATCAAGCGTTTGCGATAACTTGCAATGAGTCTTTTACAGCTCTGGAGGAATTTTGGCCCACTCATCTTTGCAGAATTGTTGTAATTCATCTTTATTTGAGGGTTTTCTAGCATCAAGTCAAACTTGAATATATAAAGGCACTGTCGGAATATATAAAGTCAAAACTTGAATATATAAAGTCAGCGTCAGAAAATATAAAGTCATCACTGGAATATATAAAGTCAAAACCTGAATATACAAAGTCAGCGTCAGAATTTATAAAGTCATTCCTGATTATATAAAGTCAACATCGGAGTATATAAACTCACTCCTGAATACATAAAGTGAAAGTCAAAAATAAGTTAACAAAAACGTATTCAGAAAAATAAATTAAAATAACACTGTTCAGTTAATGTTTTGAAAAAAATGCACGTGCCCTGCCCAGGATTGGTTCCTGCCTTGCAGCCAGTGTTGGCTGGGATTGTCTCCAGCAGACCCCCGTGCCCCTGTGGTCGGATTCAACGTGTTGGGAAATGGATGGATATTCCAGCGCTGACTTTGTATATTGAAGTTTTGACTTTATATATTGCAGCACTTTACTTTATAGCCTGTATTCCGATGCTGACTTTATATATTCAAGATTGGACTTTATAGATTCAATCAATCAATCAATCAACATTTATTTATATAGCACATATTCATACAAAAAAAATGTAGCTCAAAGTGCTTTACAAAATGAATAGAAAAATAGAAGACACAATAAAAAATAAACATAAGTCAACATTAATTAACATAGAATAAGAGTAAGGTCCGATGGCCAGGGTGGACAGAAAAAACAAAAAAACTCCAAAGGCTGGAGAAAAAATAAAATCTGTAGGGGTTCCAGACCAAGAGACCGCCCAGTCCCCTCTGGGCAATCTACCTAACATAAGTCAAACAGTCCTCTTTGTATTTAGGGTTTTCAAGCGCTGACTTTATATATTCCGATGCTGACTTTATATATTTAAGTTTTGACTTTATATATTCCAGAGCTTACGTTATATATTCTGAAATATTCCAACGTCGTCTTTATATAGGCTACTCAGGTTTTGACTTTATATATTTGGGAATTACTTTAGGCTATACAGGTATATTCAAGTTTTGACTTTATATATTCAGAAACAAGTATTGACTTTATATTTACCGACGCTGACTTTATATATTAAAGTTTTGACTTTATTTATTGCGACAGTGACTTTATATAATCAAGTTTTGACTTTATATATTCGCGAATGACTTTATATATACAAGTTTTGACTTTACATAGTGTGAACGCTGGCCCGGACACACACAGACGGACAACATATTTTGCACCCAACACACCGTTTATTTACAATATATACAATGTTTATGCTCACGTGCACCCCCAGTGCCTTCTTGCACCGATTTCCCCAATGTCCAGGCCCACAGTCTCTGTGCCTTCCTGGCCGCCTCCCGTCCTCTCTCTCCAGCTCTGTCTGCTTCCTCCCGACATCCACCAATGACTGGAGGGAGGCGGCCCCTTTTATGGGAACCCGGATGGGCTCCAGCTGCTTCCCAGCACTTAACGTTGGCCACACCCCTATGTGGCGGAAGTGCCGGCTGCGCACCCGGAAGCTGTCTGTGTCTCCCTGGTCGTCTTCCCCCCTGGGATAAATATTGCACTGGGGCGTCGCCTGGCAGTGGCCACGGGTCCCTACAGGGTTGGGCTTCAAAGCCCCCTACCCGAGGCCCCCTGCATAACCAAGACGGACGCCCCCACTCGGTCTGGAGGAGGCACACGCCCTCCTCTGGTCCTCCAAGGTGTCCCAGCCGGGCTCCAGCCCCAGCCGAGGACCACATGGGTTAAACCGGCATCGGGGCGCCGCCTGTCAGTGACCTCGGGTCCCTACAGGGTTGGGCTTCTAAGCCCTGTACCCGAGGCCCCCAACAGAACCAGGACGGACGCCCCCTCGCGGTCTGAAGGAGGCACAAGCCCTCCTCACGTCCTCCTGGGCGTCCCGGCCGGGGACCACAATAGTTAAATGTAGTCATCATTGCATAACATTTTCTTTACCATAGAAATTTAAAGACTAAATTCAACTTCCATTCCTAACAAAGATATTTCTGGCGACTAAATAGAAGCTACTTATATCCAAATTCGAGCTATTGAGCTGTCGCCTGCCTGCCTGAATAAATCACCCGCTTCGCTCTTACTTTTTACCGTTCATTTAATCATGGCTATTGGCAGAAAAATTATAAAATGGAAGGAGGATTACACTGAGTATGGCTTTACCAAAACAATTATTGATGGCGAATCGATTATTCATAAAGCTTCAATTGGTGATCTTTTTTTCTGTGTTAACCTCATATTTTTTCATACTTCTTCTCAAACCAAGGGGGTGCGAGGCTAAAATGAATCGTGAAGCGCTGATCAATGTAATCGGTGTACCAGGAAATCATGCATTGACAGAAGTTCCCCTTTGCTTGTGATTAAATGCGTGATTTTTAACGCGTTATGGAGCACATGCATCGAAGCTTCTCAGCTGTGCTTGTGCTAAGAAAAGGAACTATTTTAAAAATAACACGATTGTCAATGTAACCTTTTGTAAGTAGTGCCTGGAGGATTCAGTGTGGAGAAACTCTAGACACAGCGTGTGTATTAACTTGTGGATTTTTCTGTGAGTATCTGGTGGCAGCGTCACAAAGTCGTAACACTGCGTTAGCTGCGGAGCGCAGCTCAGAGCGAAATGAGATAAATGGGAGGGGAAATGATGAAGTGACTCCCCCACCCACCTTAACTGTCAATCCCCCACAAACACAGTCTCTCGGAATTTGCATAAGCACAGCCCCTCACCTGCAATTTTAACTTAGTTACAAAGTGATCAAAGCTCTCGTTTATATCCTGCGTCCTCTCATTAAACTTGTATCCCGCATTACCCGTGGGCATGACAAACGCCAGCGGAAGCCTGTCTATGAACTTAATTTAAACTTTAGGTTTACATCGTGCTTTGTTTCTGAAGTAGCAGCACTCATGAATATGGTTGTATATGTCACTCGCTCGCTTCTTATTGTTTCGCTGCCTTCTCAATTATATAATGCATGTTTTCTTCAGCGCTTTTTGGAGCTCTTCCTTGTTTTCTACGTACTGCGTTGACAGTCAGTTCACGTGATTACATGGGAGGCGTGATGAAGTCACACAAAACTCCGCCCCCCACGGCTTTCAAGCTCAACTCCATTACAGTATATTTAGAAAAATAGCTTCCAGTTATGACCATTACGCGTAAAATTTCGAAATGAAACCTGCCCAACTTTTGTAAGTAAGCTGTTAGGAATGAGCCTGCCAAATTTCAGCCTTCTACCTACACGGGAAGTTGGAGAATTAGTGATGAGTCAGTCAGTGAGTGAGTGAGTCAGTGAGGGCTTTGCCTTTTATTAGTATAGACTAGCAGAATACCCACGCTTCAGCGGAGAAGTACTGTGTTAAAGAAGTTATGAAAAAGAAAAGGAAAAATTTTAAAAATAACGTAACATGATTGTTAATGTAATTGTTTTGTCATTGATATGAGTGTTGTTCTCATATATATATATATATATATATATATCTATATCTATATATAGATATATATAGATATATATATATATATATATATATATATATATATATATATATATATATATATATATATATATATAGATATATATATATATATATATATATATATATATATATATATATATAGATATATATATTGTGGAGGACTTCCTCACCCCCAGGCCGCCAGGAGGAGCTCTCCCGACAGCAGGATAGTGCCCCGAGGTCCAGAAGGGCTTAATGGACTTTGTAGTATTTATACACAGCCCTGCTGGATACCTTGGGGGCCACCAGGAGTCGCTGTGGGGGAGGCTTATGAGCTCTTTTGTGCCGTATCCTGACTAGTCTCCCAGTTCCTGCCGCTGAAAAACATCCCCACAGCATGATGCTGCCACCACCATGCTTCACTGTAGGGATGGTATTGGCGTGGTGATGACAGGTGCCTGGTTTCCTCCAAACGTGACGCCTGGCATTCACACCAAAGAGTTCAATCTTTGTTTCATCAGAACAGAGAATTTTGTTTCTCATGGTCTGAGAGTCCTTCAGGTGCCCTTTGGCAAACTCCAGGTGGGCTGCCATGTGCCTTTTACTAAGGAGTGGCTTCCGTCTGGCCACTCTACCATACAAGCCTGATTGGTGGATTGCTGCAGAGATGGTTGTCCTTCTGGAAGGTTCTTCTCTCTGCATAGAGGACCTCTGGAGCTCTGACAGAGTGACCATCGGATTCTTGGTCACCTCCCTGACTAAGGCCCTTCTCCCCCGATTGCTCAGTTTAGATGGCCGGCCAGCTCAAGGAAGAGTCCTGGTGGTTTTGAACTTCTTACACTTACGGATGATGGAGGCCACTGTGCTCATTGGAACCTTCAAAGCAGCAGAAATTTTTCTGTAACCTTTTTGGCAGCAGTTAGTGCTTCTCTGTAAGCTCTTTGGTGGTCAGAGAAAGCCTGGATGTGCATGGTGAGGCCAGTCTTATGTAAAAGTCTCTCAAGGCGTCGGCCATCTGCTTTCATAGATGGCAATTCTGAGTTATACCACGGAGCTGAACATTTAAAGGAAACCTCCTTATGTTTTAAAGGAGCTGTTTTATCTAATGCTGAATGAAGGGCTGAGTGGATAAAGTGTTTAAATACTGTAATGTTTTTTTCTGGAAGTTAATAAAGTGATAATCATATTTTTCAATAGTACTAAAAGTGTGTGTGAAGGCATCAGATGCTGGCCGAGGTTATAGCATAAATGTGTATTTCTTCTCCCATGTGCAACTACTGCTGCTTTTCAGATGTCATTAACTTTACAGTTGACACTCATTTTCTCCTTAAACTTTATCTCCATTTTCTTTTTTGTTCTCATCTGTCGACTACAGCAGTATGCATTATGTCTCTATAATTTGCAAACTTGTAGTAACAGGATTTCAATGCAGTCGATGCCTTTATTGAGGCAGAAGTCTTGTGAAAGACAACAATTATCAGCAGGTAGCAGTACACCAGCAAAGCATCAGGGGCATTCACAAAATAATAATTTAGCCAGCTGAATGTTTAAGAATGTAATTTTAAGATTTATATAACTATAATATTTAGAATGATTGGTATTTCTTTTTTTATGTACTTTGCATTACAGCTTTATTTATTTATATGTTACTAATTTTTCTTTTAATTTTCTGTGTTTTACCATGAAATTCAGACTTAATATGCATCACCGTACGTCTTGTAAATAAATAAACACACATTTGGGTTGCATTTTTTTTTTTTTTAAATACATAGTATTTTGAAAGGTCTAAAAGTCTAAGTATTAACAGCTTAATTTTGTAAACTACAGTGTACAGACATAATTAAATATTATTGACATTCCTGTCTGAATAAGGCTGTCAGAGACCCTTCTTCAGAACGAATAACAAGTATTAAGGTCAGCATGGTGGTACTGCAGGTAACATTGCCTAGGAATCTGCAGTTTTGCTTTGCTTTTATTTTGGTTTCTCTGCACAGCCCAAAGATGAGTACATGCAGTCAGTATTAAGTAAATGTCTCTGTGTACTTTTCTGGCTTCTGAATCTCTGCCCATAAATCATGGATGTCTAATAGCTAGGGACCTTTCAACAAATGCCCTAAAATTAATCTACCTGAATTATTCAAGAATAATTTAAGTGGGTACATGATAACAAAATAGTGTCAAGTTAGCTTCTCTGGAAATCCAGCAGTGCCAAAAATAAGACGATTTCTTAAGTAAACCACATTCATTTCTTGGTCAATGAATTAAGTCAATGTTGTAAATGATACCAAATCTAAAAATTATAAACAATGTATTTATTCTAAAATGCTGCAGTGCAATAAATGTGTAAATTTTACACTCTATGATATAAAAATCATAAAGACTGTTGCTTCAGTTATCATCTAGCTTTGAGGAATAGATTTGGCAGCAAAATAAAAAAAAAATGAAAAATTGTGGACTAAGCCCTAGACACAGACAGGAAGACATGGTAAAATCACCACCACACGCTTATTTACAACCACTATTTACAGCCACAAGTGCACAAACCCCCAAAACTCCTACAAAGTCCTGGCCTCACACTGCCTCTTTGCTTCAGGCCACCTCCTTGTCTCCTCCAGAGACCTTGTCCTTCCTTCTCCAGGTGCTTCCTGGCAATCTCCCACCAACACGCCCTAGTGTAGAGGCAGTGCCGGCTGCGTACCCGGAAGCACTCCGGGTGTCCCCAGTCTTCTTCCCTCCGGCCCTTCCGGGTGTGGCAGAAGTGCCGAGGTCCAGGGCTCCAAAGGCACGGGGGCGCCCCCTGGCAGTGACCACGGGCCCCTACAGAGTTGAGCTTCTAAGCTTTGTACCCGTGGCCCCTAAAGGAACCAAGGCAGTCGCCCCCACATGGTCCGGGGAAGGCGAAAGCCCTCCTCCGGTCTTCCTAGGCGTCCCAGCCAGGTCGCCACCCCAGCCATCTCCGACAAAATAAACATCTGAAAAGTAAATAGGTGCGAAAGGCTGGAACCATCTGTGCCCAGAATAATGCCTTGATGGCAAAGACAAACTATTGAAAAATAATTGAACATTAACACTAGAGTGAGTGAAATACAGGTGGAATACAACACAAAAGGCAAAACAATTCTATAGCCACTCTAGGCTTTCAGAAACAGGCTATTTGATCCTTGTCTATCATGTGAGATTACTTGCCTGCTTCCCCAATAAATTAGCACCAAGCACTGCCTTCTTCATCTTCTCTCTCTCTCTGCCTTCCTTTCTTTCTTTGCATCTCTGAAATGTCTTGCTTCTGCCAGTTTAGTCTTTACCTATATTGTTTTTTTAACCCAAGACTCAATGAACTTTTGGCCATGAAACAGCTTTAAACACCATCCCAGGGTCAGTTTTGGCCATTCCCCAACCATTTCTGTAGTCAGGGCAGTCCTTTTTATGCTCCAAGGACACAGGTTCAAATCCTCTGGTGCCCCTGCATCCCTGAAGCTTCCTGTGAAGAATTGGCTCTCCCAAGCTTGGTTTTGGTAGTAAAAACACAAGTTTTCATCACAGTTAGCTAATTACCAAAGTGCTGCAAGCTCACCACATCCAATTAATCAATACAATACTGCCTGTACAAATGCTTTCCAAGTATGGTGAATTCAACTGCAATTGTGGCCATTTCTTCTTCCTGTTCCCATTTTTTCGTTGTACACCTAGCACAACGCACTACACAGACAAGTCTGACTTTGGTTTACTCGCTCCAAAACACCCGTTTTTCATCTTTTATTCCAGTCACATTGTACGCATTGCACTTCCAGGCAAGTGTTCATTGGTCAGCTGCTGCACATACGAGCCCAACTCTATGAGCTGATATAAATCAAACTTGATAAATTTTGTCTAGACAAGTTTCAGACCAGCAGGACTGAGTTGCTGGTCATGTCAAACTACATGACTAAAGGTCATAAGAGTTCACAGGGACTGTCACCAACTCTCTACAACATGGTTTCTTAAACACTTTTTTTTGTTCACAACCCAATCTTACCCTTTTTAGTTTTGTTGAGACCATTTCTCTTTTGAATGCCTGGACAATTGTCAGTGTGGAAAAATCGTGGAAGAGTGTCAGAGTTCCCCTTGAAGAATCATAGACAGAATAATGATTGTCAGATGGGTAATCAAGGGTGATCGTCTGGGCAATCAACCTGCAGTGAACCACCATGACCCAATTCATAAACCATCTGCCACCCGTTAACACTAAATACCACAGTAATTCACAACTCAACGGTAACATCTCACATAGCTTAAGAAACTCTGCTCTATAATTATCAAAATTAATTCTAAAACTAAAAATCACTGAAAAAGTCATGTAGTATGATGTTGCTGACAATGACATCATAGTAATCATAAATCCAAAATGGCAGAGTGATGACTTCATTATCACAAAAAGCAGTAATAAATAAATGAAAAAATACATTTAAGACTAATTAATGTTATGAACTCTTCTTAAAAAATTACACAGTATAACTACCTGGAAAAGCACCATGTCACTACAGCCTATGTCAACTCATCTTTTCTCAGCCCTACAGACTATTCACAGGACTTCATTCTGCCTTTTGCCATCATAGTGACTCCCCAACACAAGTACTTGCCCCAACAGTAAAACCATTTAAACCAATTTTACCTTTATGATAAAACACTTGGATTGCATGAGCATGTATTAGACTGCCATAGTCCTGATATATGCTTCTTGCATTAAATGCAGCCCCATTAGCATGTTGTCTGTTTGTTAATTTCGTAATTAGCTTTTGGCCTGCCTAGTATAATTTCATTCCAAGACAAGTCTATAAATAAAGATTATCTTTCTGTGTGAAATGACTTAAAAACATTACTTTCCAAGTCACTACTTTAAATGGCATCATTAGCAAGGTAAACCAAGATAGAATTAAAGCTTTTTTTCCTTCTTTGTTAATTTATTTAATGTTGTATTATCTTCCTGTTTATATTTTAGTTGTATATCATCACAGAAATACCACCAATAAGATATAATGTTAGGAGGATAAAATGGAGCTGTTGTGCTGTTACATTATGCAGAGCTCTCTTCTTACATTAATTGACTGAGCTGAGGTACTTGTTTTCTTTTTCCAGTGGTAAACTGTCAGGTCAAGTCAGGTGGGGGGAGCATGCACTGGACAGTGCGTTTGCCGCACCCACCACACGACGAAACAGGTTGGGATCCTGGTTAGCAGCCAGGTGTTACATGGTATTACGTGGACGTCCCCTTGGCCTCAGACTCCTCGCTCAGTCTCCCGAGAGACTTCATTGACTGCGAGAAGATCACAGAATTGTCAGCACAGCCAAGATCAGTGAATCTTTCTTCACCAACAGATGCCCCACACCTGCTGGACCCCACAACCTTGCCCAACACCCAGTCCATGCAAGCATTGAACAGAGTAGGAGCAAGAACACATCCATGATGAACCCCAGAATCAACTGGGAAAAATATAGAGTTTCTTCCTCCACTCTGCACAGCACTCACAGTATCAGTGTACAGGACGGCAATGATATACAACAACCTTGAGAGGATCCCGCAAACCCTCAGGATATCCCACAGGGCAGCTTGAGTCAAACGCTTTAGGAACATCAACAAAGGCTGCAAAGAAACAATGCCGATATTCACGTTTGTGCTCCATGAGAACCCTTAGTTCCAGGATGTGGTCGATGGTAGACTTCTTAGGCACAAAACCAGACTGTTCCAGGTGCTGGTAGGTAAGTGATCACGGATCCTATTGAGGACGACCCTAACAAGGATCTTACCCGGCACCGAGAGTAGTGTTATCCCCCTGTAGTTGCCACAATCCAGGCAATCACCCTTCCCTTTCCAGATAGTGATGACGTCCCATTTTCAGGTCAGTTGGGATGATGCCAGTCTTCCAAATGCTAGGAAAGATTGCTTGCAATGTCAGGATGACAGCCTTACCACCAACCTGGAGAAGTTCACCCTGGATGCCACAGATCACAGCAGTCTTCCCTCCCCTCAGGTGGTTCACCACCTGTGCAATCTCGGTGAGATTGGGTGGTTCACAGCTAATTGGAGGATCAGCCTCAAGAACAGTGGACCCAGAGATATCCGTTATAGCCGGAGGATCAGCTATGAACAGCTGCTGAAAGTAGCTGCTCAAAGAAGTCAGCCCAGTGGGCCACAACTGCAGTGTCATCCCTAAAGACTGTTCAATAAGTCACCTTGACTGCAGCTCTCTGAGGAACAGATTCAGATGTGCGTAATGCTTCGATTCCACTGTAAGCAGGATGTGGGTCACTAGAAAACAGATGGTGTGTCACTTGCTCACAGATTCCTCTAACAAACGCCTCCTTATCTGCTCTCAGAACTCTTGAAGCCATCCTTCTGAGTTCCCAGTACATACCAGAGTTGCCATCAAGCTGTGCACTGCGACTCCTCTTGATGATATCCAGGGTGCCCTGCAACATGAAACACCTCCTTCTGGGAACAGTAGTAACACCAATCACCAATACAGCCCTCAGCAACCTTCAGGGATGACAGGAGGTCTCCCACATCAGATTAGTATCAGCAGTTGCAAACAAATCTGCAAGTTTCTCACACAAATTGCATGCAAACTCGTTAGAAACAGCCTGATCTTGGAGTCTGCCCAAGTCCAGTCTTATTTTCCTAGTAGGTGCAACACCTCAGCACCACACTAATTCTGATTCCCAACAGGCCTGACATCCAACAGTTTTGACTATTCCAGGGATTGGGCTCCTGAGGGCTTTCTCCCTTCCCCTTCATGATGCAAGCAGCCTTCTTATGGGTGGTTACAGCAGAGTTACACCTGCGGAGAGCAAAAAGGAGTCCTTTCTGTCATCTCACAGCTGTGTGAAGTTTTTTTTGCAGGGGCTAGAGTGCTATTCCTGCCACCAACCCCCATGATTTCCCTGCAAGTTGGAGGACCAGTGGCAGGGCCGGATGCAGTTTAACGTCATACCCACAACAGGTGGTAAACTGTGCTGTCCTTTAAAGTCTTCTGCGAAAGCCAAGAAAAATTAAAAACTCTGTCTTAGCAACTGGATCAAAGGCATCTAAATTCATGATTATTAAAGGAGACCTCTGGAGTGAAGAGTGTATTAGCCAGTCATATTTTTTGTCAGTTTATACCACTTCCAGGCTTTGCTGACAACAATAAACAAATTAATTGTTGTGTTTCACTTTTCAATTTTACATTACATATAAACAATTGTCAATAATGAATTGTCAACAAAACACGTTTTAGTATGCTGTTATAACCAACAGCTACAAAATCATTAAAATGTGGGGACTAGGCCTGGCTTTTTTAATTACTTGATGCTTTGCGACAGATTTTACTTCATTTTTATTTTTCTGAGAAATGCTTTATGGGGTTTCTGAATCCATTGAAGTCAGAAGAAGAATACTCACCACGCATCACTGGCATTTTAATACAGATTATGAATACTGTAACTGGAATGTTGACTCAAACCAAAAGCTGTGTTATTAGCCACTACTTTTTCTAAAAACTCTGATAGTAATTTATAATTATGTTTACTCCAAAGCTTCAGACTTAATGTCTGGCATCAATTCTAAGTGCCATGTTCTAGGAAACCATGCACCACTCATCACCTGCGTAATACCATTCCAACAGTAAAGTATGGTGGTGGCAGTATCGTTTTTCAGCACTAGCATCTGGGAGCCTAGTAAGAGTAGAGGGAAAGCTGAACATAGAAAAGTACAGAAATATCCTTAATTACAATCTGCTCAAGAGTGCTGTGGACCTCTGACTGCGCCAAAGGTTCACCTTCCAATAGGATGAAAACCCTAAGCACAGAGTAAAGACACAATAAAAATGGCTTAGAGTCAACTCCGTGTCATTGAGTGGCTCAGCCAGAGCCCAAACTTGAACCTGAAAAATAGCTGTCCGCTGATGGTCTCCATTCAACCAGATAGGGTTAGAGAGGAACTGCAGAACAGAATGGAAGAAAATCCCCAAATCCAGGTGTGTGAAGAGCATGGCAATCAGGCCATGAAGGCTCCAAGCTGTAATTGCTGCTTCAATGAAGTACTGAATAAAGAATCTGAATACTTGTGTCAGTATGATATTTGTAGTTTACTTTGAAAAAATTTGCAAACATTTCTAAACTCTTTTTTTTTTCTTCAGAATTCTGGGGTATTGAGTGTTGCTTGATGTATAAATGAATAATTTTGTAGTATAAGGCTACAACATAGCAAAATGCAAAAAAGTGAAGAGGTCTGAATACTTTCTAAATGCACTGTAAATAACATCATGTAGTATACTGTCAAAGAATGTCAACTGGCCCAGATACCTCATGATGGCCACTGATAAAACAAATGCCACCCCAAAGTAAAACAAACAAATTTCTAAACTGGCTGGAAAATTAAGACAGAGCTACTCATGAACATACACATGACAAATCTACACATTGAAACCCATTATACAGGATCCTTCAAGCAGCAGCACTAATAACTGTGCCTCTCCACTGCCCTGTATCTTAGTCACATTTTTGCTAAGTATTCATTTTGTGTTTTATTCCTAATGCTGATTTGATGGATTTTAAATAAAGCATGTATAACTTGCCTAGCTCCCAGTATCTGCCCTTGCTTTATATCTTTTTCTTGCATTTACATAATCTAACTTAGGATCTTTTGTAAAGAAGCCCCAGATCTAAGGAGCTGATCCAACATTTCAAGTAGTGTGAGTTAAGAGAGCCTGAAAATGAAAAGGGTAGAGATTTACTACACACTTTGGGATAATATGACTTATACAACATGCTCATCACACCGCCATTAATATCTGTCTATAATAGCTCTCTGTGGGTCTAAACGTTGAAACAACTTCAGGCACAATGAGATACTGCCAGGGAGTAGTCTCTTAGTCTCTTAATCCCATTATGGAATGGCTTTCAGGAGAGTCAGGAAAGCATTCTTATACTTTTGGGCAGTCCAACAAGAACTCCATTTAGAGGCTGCTAATATTTCTTAAATCCTGAACTCCTTGTCCTATTTAAACTTTCAGTACCTACTCTCTTAGTTTAGTGTGTCTTGTTTATTTTCTCCTACTACAGGCATTTCTGAATTATTTGTCATATGTTTATTTAAGTAATATTTTCTGTTAATTTTGTTCTATTTATGTAGTTTCTATGTGTGTGACATTGTTCTTTTATGTTGTTTGTTTTGTGGGTAGAACCCAGCTTTTAAAGGCAGGTTGGGAAGCAAGCACTTTAGTGGTTCATTAAATGAGATTTTCAGAGTTTTTTTTATTATTTTGTTGCTTCTGTTTTTGGGTTTCATTTTCTGAATAATGTATTGAGATTTGTTAGCTGTAGAATTGCCTTTTAGGTAACTCCTTTTTGTTCTTTTGAGCATTTTCTTCTTTTTTATGTTTTGAATAAATCCTAATTTTATATAAAGATTCTTGTGGGACCAGTCTGTCTATAAAAGCCAGAGTTGTATGGTTCTCTCTCTCTTATTGGACATTTTTTGAGATATCTGAGACTTTCCTATTTTGGAACCTGGGCGGGCCCTGAGCCTCCCATTTGCCTAGGGATAGGCTTTGTTGGGTAAGACCTATATTGCAGAAAGCCAATGAGTATTCTGGCGTGTTTTTGTGGGTCTTTTTGAAGACCTCACTCATTTCACAATTTTGTGGCACTAAAACAACAGCATAGTGCCCATGGTGTATTTACTTATATGACACTGTTACAGAAATTCTTTTTAAAAATTATTTTAAGTAAAAGCCAATGTCACTATTGCAATGAGTAGCAAACATTATTTATTATAAAGTTGGACCCAATGAAGCTTATGTTTGAACAGGTGAGTTCTCTATGCAGATAGAAGAATATGAAAAAGTACCAGTGTAAAAAGATAGGGTTATTTGTAGGACTGCCAACCATCCTCATTTTCCTGGACATGTCCTCATTTTTACATGGCATGGACTGTCCGGGAGGAATTTATAAAATTTTGAAAATGTCCAGAATTTTGTCTCCTAATATTTGAAAATCTCCATATCCTTATCGTTGGTAAAAATTAAAAGCCGTACACCAATCAGCATTTGCAGAAATAGTGTGCATACTTTTTACCCCAGAATCTTAATTTCCATTCTGGTAGTAAACAACGCAGATATTGATAGATAGATAGATGATAGATAGATAGATACTTTATTAATCCCAAGGGGAAATTCACATAATCCAGCAGCAGTATACTGATACAAAGAAACAATATTAAATTAAATAGTAATAAAAATGAAAAGAATTAAAATAAAATTAATGTTCGCATTTACTCCCTGGGTGGAATTGAAGAGTCGCATAGTGTAGGGTAGGAACGATCTCCTCAGTCTGTCAGTGGAACAGGACAGTGACAAAAGTCTGTCACTGAAGCTACTCCTCTGCCTGGAGATGATCCTGTTAAGTGGATGCAGTGGATTATTCATGATTGACAGGAGTTTGCTTAGTGCCCGTCGCTCTGCCACAGATGTTAAACTGTCCAACTTTAATCCTACAATGGAGCCTGCCTTCTTAACAAGTTTGTCCAGGCGTGAGGCGTCTTTCATCTTTATGCTGCCACCCCAGCACACCACCGCGTAGAAGAGGGCACTCGCCACAACCGTCTGGTAGAACATCTGCAGCATCTTACTGCAGATGTTGAAGGATGCCAACCTTCTCAGAAAGTAAAGTCTGCTCTGAGCTTTCTTACATAGAGCATCAGTATTGGCAGTCCAGTCCAATTTGTCATCCAGCTGCACTCCCAGATATTTATAGGTCTGCACCCTCTGCACACAGTCACCTCTGATGATCACAGGGTCCATGAGGGGCCTGGGCCTCCTAAAATCCACCACCAGCTCCTTGGTCTTGCTGGTGTTAAGGTGTAAGTGGTTTGAGTCGCACCATTTAGCAAAGTCCTTGATTAACTTTCTGTACTCCTCCTCCTGCCCACTCCTGATGCAGCCCACAATAGCAGTGTCATCAGCGAACTTTTGCACGTGGCAGGACTCCGAGTCATATTGGAAGTCTGATGTATATAGACTGAACAGGACCGAAGAAAGTATAGTCCCCTGCGGCACCCCTATATTGCTGTACACAATGTCAGACCTGCAGTTCCCAAGACGCACATATTGAGGTCTGTCTGTAAGATAGTCCACAATCCATGCCACAAGGTGTGAATCTACTCCCATCTCAGTCAGCTTATCCCTAAGGAGCAGAGGTTGGATGGTGTTGACGAGAATAGTCAATATCTGTCCAACTTGGCTTTTTCACTTCGTCTTTTGAATTCAGCTTTATCTTCTTTGCGAGTAAACAGTTAATTATAAATGTTGTTCCTTTCCTTAATTATTTGTACATCCAGGTATAATCTGTCATATTTTAATGGAAAATATTGTTATTACCTCCCATTGTTCCAAAATAGATATATAATTGTAAATGAATGAGTAAACTATTAAAGTTTCAGTTAATTAAAAAAAAAAATTTATTCTGTCATATAAATGCAATATCTTTTTAGTTATCAGTTGATCAAGTAATAAGTCACTTCTTCAAGTAATTTAATAATATTTTCATAATTCTTACATTTACATAAACTCAGGAATATGCATTATGCTGAAAAGTAAATGCAAGTTCACATACTACTTGAACAATAAATATCCTTGGTTTTGAAAGGGCAGAGCATATTTGATTAAGAGGCTAATGCTCACAAGATTCCATTTCAGTAGCATGCTATGTAAAGATTTCTATTCATACTTATCCAAGAACCCAGATTTACTGAGAAAAATAGCTTCAGTGGAAAAATATAAAATAATGTAGATAAATGCAAATAAACTAAATTGAAAATAGTAAAATTATTTTTATTTTACTAGAAGTGAATTTAGAATGTGTATCATTTTTACAGGTTAATGACAGTTAAGCTGTGCAAATAAGAATGGAAGGAATGAAATCTGTTAATTTAAGAGGCTTGTCATATTCAAAATATTTAATAGGTTATTAGTTTTCCAGTGACTGTGGTTGTGGCCATCATATCATGATTATAGTGATAAACTGCTAATAAAGGTTTATATCATTTAAAAAAACCATAAGACAGTATAAAGGCATACCCAAAAATCCTCATATTCAGAGAAAGAGATTTGGCAGCCCTAGTTATGTGCATAACACGGAAATACTGTACATTAGTTGCACATATCAACATGATGATAAATGGTCTAATCTGTAACTTATCTTTGTATATCTGAAGGTCCCACAATAGTTAAATATGTTATAAGTCTTTCACCATTAAACCAGAGCTCCTTAAATATAAATTCTTAAAGAGAACAAATTGGAAATAATTGCTGATATCTCAGTGTTTCCTTGGTGAAAGTGCTGAAAAAACATTATGCAGAAAGTACAGGAAAGGCAAATTCAGAAACACTCACAAGCTCGTATAGAAGTTTCCCATAACAGTCACTCCTACAGCACATAGAATTTATCATCTCTGGTGGCTATAAACTCACACTGACACTTGGAGGAACACTCCTATTACCAGTGTGTACTCCTATTTTAAAGTACAAACTTGCTTGTCATATCTCCTACCATCTGCCATCCTGTGGACTCTGCTGCATCTCCTTGCCAACCAGGAAACCAATTACAAAAGATTTTTTCTAATGCATTCAAGTTCAAGTTCATGTTGTATTAAACACCTGTTATTTTCCTTTACTTAGAAATATATAAACTAGAATGCAAACTCTGTTTTAAAATATTGATCTATACTGAAAATGTCTACTGTTAGGAACATACTTGATGTCTTTGTGGTTTGTTTAACCTTTGAATGCTATTCATTTTGAAAACATTTTCCCATTGTTCCAGGAAAATCACTACGGGAGGAAAATCATTGTGCCGTCTATTTGTGTGGCTGTTTCTTGTAGCTGCATCCATGTTGTTGATGGCAGTGACATTCATTTATGTGTTGTGGTACAAAATAATCCGTCACAAAGGCAAAACAAAGTTTTGGGGACCATCCCCATATATTGTCATCCAGACAATAAGAAAAAAAAGAAGCGATTCATAGTCTTGGAATACAATCAATGAATTTACTGGGACAAAATGGCGGTTATATAACAGAATAAGAACGTGTGACATGACGTGAAATGGTTGGCATGGTGTGATGCTGCAGCAGGAACCGGAAACAACGTCATCCCAATGGGCCGGAAGTGAGGTGATTTGTGGGTGCTGGAAGTGACGTCATCAAGGTTGGCCGGAAGTGATGTCATCACGGCCATTTTGGAACCCGGAACATGCGGGGATTATTTTTCTTCTTGATTTCTGTTGATGAAAAGAAGTTCAGGTAAGTACCATGTGACAACCCCTTATCGCGCAATGTTTCACTCACCTTTAGGCTCTTTGACTGCTTCCTAATCGCACATGTGTGACAGTGTTCTTCTGTTCCCCCTTTGTTTTTTTTACTGTTTTGAAATTGGTTTTGTGCTGTTTCGTGAGTTATTTGTCTTAGAGTCTTTGATATTTGTTATTTACAGCTTAGAACTGGGGGTATTGTGTTTGTGATTTTAGATTTTGGATATTGTTTTGGTTTTGCTATTATTTCTTTTGCCTGGATCTCTTTTGTTTGTTCCACCTTGTGTGCTTTGGTTTTAGTAGTAACCATTATAAAAGGCTGATTGATTCTAAATTCTTTTGTATTTAGTATTTTTTTAATTATTATTTATTTTAATAATTTAAAATAAAACTCTTAAAAATTAAGTTGATAAGGTGTTTTGATGGTTTTGGCTTTTTTCATTTCAGGTAAATCATAACATATCTATTGAAGGTTTTGTTGTCATCTTTTGTTTTACATATTTCATTTGTATCATACTTTTAAGCATCTGCTATATATTGTGTGTGTTGACTTTTCCTCTTTTCTAACTGCTATGGTGTGCAAAAGGAACCATCAGGAATGACTATTTATTATTTGTTTGCGCCTAGGATTTCTTTGTGATGTATTTTATAATAGAACAAAAGGGTCTCTAACTGTTTGTTTCCTGTCTTTCTGTGCTGATATTTGTTCTTTCATCCAGAGTGCCCAGATATATGTGGGTTTCCCCCACATTCCAAAAATGTGCACGGTAGGATAACTGGCAAATTTAGCAGCATCACCATAATCATGGGAGGTGGGGTGCTGAGTGAGTGCCATTTACTTGACCAGTCCCCTTTGGGGTATGTAATAATGGTACATAGTTAATTAACACTCAGACATTTTAGAGAAAATTGACCCTTCATCCAATCTTGTCTTTTCACATTACTTTTTGGCTGTTTCAATGCATTATCAAGATAGTAATTGTAATCTCTTTAATGTTCTGAAAAAAACAATCTAAGCTATAGGTATAGAGAAGTATTGAAAAAGCAGCAAATATATTTGGTTAATCTTTAAAATTGAGAAAATGGCTGGAAATGTAATTTGGTAAAATTAACTGCAAAATACTACATGACCATGTAACAAGAATATTAATTATCACATCCAAGACAAGAGATGCTGACATACAAAAGAAACTTATCACATTTTCATGGCAATTTCTTGGTATTTTAATTAATTTTACTGCACCCTGGCTAAGTTTTGCTCAATTTGTTCAAAGTATAGCCAGAGATAATAGGATCCTGGATGTGTTTTATGATAATACTTAGTAAGCAAACAGCTCTGTGATAGTCCCTCCATTGGGTAAATCTGATCTGTAAATACAAATCTATTATTCAAAAACATTTAGTTATCAAAAGGCTCAAGGAAATGGACATGGGGCATGAGGAGGCTCATGAGGTGGGATACCTTCTGTGAGGCACACAGTGAAGACATTGAAAGACTGGCTCAGTGCAATACAGGCAGAAGTAAATCATTTGAGACTAAAATAAATCCCACAAAGACAGAGCATTGTTTCATAAAAATAAGCCAAGGATCACTAATGAACAAAATCTAGAGGGCCTTCAGGTCTAAAAATACTGTAAGGATAAAATTAAACAGGTGTAGGCATAGCTAGAATGTTTTGAAAGGGATCCATCACTTCAGTCCAGGCTACAACAGAATATTTTGTAGTGAGATGAAGAACATAATCAGCCACAAGCACTTCAAATGGTGGAGGGGAATATGGACAGCTTCAATAGACTTAATCTGTTTTTCAACAGATTTGACTCCATTCCACCAATGAGACCCCCTATAACACTGACAATGTTTGTGCAGAAAACAATATCAAGACTCCTACCTACTTTCTCACTTTCCTGTATAGACACTATTGCTAACATCTACACTCTAACTTTTATGGGCTGAGATTTCTTTGCCTGTCTAAATTGAACAGGTGAGAAGATGAAGAGATTGAGATGTTCTTCACATTCAACGCAGTGAGGCCTGATGGCATCAGTTCAAGTGTGTTTAAGGCATGTGCCAGACAGTTCAGTGGAGCTCTGGATAGATGACATCATGTGTCATGGACTACCGAACTGAGAGATGCCAGTTTGTTGTTCTCAGAGCTAATAAAGTCCCTGATTCATTATCCTGGAGCAGTTTTAGTTACAGGCATAATGCTCTGTGGTTAGCTAAGAGAAGCTGCTGGAGATCTTTTTTTCCCACAGCCATCAGACTGTATAATGCTCTCACCTATCATTACATTAACCATGCATCCATCCATCTATCTATCAATCACAAAATTGTACATATTTGCATTAGAATAAACAGAGATCAAGTTTAGTCAGCTGACCTTTTGAGTTGTTAATTTATTTATTTTGTAAATTCATGTTTGCCAAAAAAGTACAATTGTTATGGATTTTATTTATTTGCAATTTATTTTATTGGAAAGGAACTAACTAACTAATCCAGCCATCTATCATCAGACCACATAATCTATTTTAGGTACCAGGACTATCTCTACATTAGCAAAGCAGAATGCACAAGGTAAGAGATCTACTATTTAAGCAAAGCGCTGTGAGATATGGGTTGGAGATGGTGGCACTAACCAAAAAAAAACAGGAGACAGAGCTGGAGGTGACAGGGTTGAAGATGCTAAGATTTACATTGGATGTGATGAGGATGGATAGGATTAGGAAAAAGTACATTAGAGAGTCAGTTCATGTTGGATGCTTTGGAGACAAAGTCAGAGAGGCGAGATTGTGTTGGTTTAGACATGTGCAGAATAGGGATGCTGGGTATATTGGGAGAAGATGGCGCTGCCAGGCAAGAGGAAAAGAGGAAGGCCTAAGAGAAGGGTTTTAATTGTGGTGAGAGAGGACAAGCAGGTGATGGGTGTAACAGAACAAGATGTAGAAGACAGAAAGATATGGAAGAAGATGATCTGCTGTGGCAACCTTTAATGGGAGCAGCAGAAAGAAGAAAAATACTTTATACACTTCATATTAACTTCATATTAAATATGATTCAACACATAACCAGGTCATGTCATGTGACAGATAGGGGGCACTATTGCTCCCTTGAACTCTTGTCCAAGACGCCAGACACCATATAAAAGTCCAAAAGTAGACTTTATTCAAATTGCACAGTGCACAAAGCACCCTCCTCTCTACAATACTCATTAAATCACATTATAAATCACTAATAAACAATCCTCCACTCCCAGATGCGTTGCCACCATTCCACCCAGCTTAGCTCGCCGTCTGGGAGCTCCCACAGTCCTTTTATATTCCCTGACCCGGAAGTGTTCCAATCCCCAGTCCATGTGACTCCTATCACTTCTGGGTCAGATTAAAAGTCCTTTTCTTTGCCCCGGAAGCACGTCATTCCTCTTGATCATGTGACTTGGACGTACTTCCGGGGCGTATGGCAAATAAACATCGTTCCTCCCTGCAGCGTCTCCTAGTGGCCCCCATGGTATCCAGCAGGGCTGTGCATAAAGACTCCAATGTCCATGATGCCCTGCTGGTCTTCGGGGCACCTCCATACTGCAAGGGGGGCTCCACCTGGTGGCTTGGGGGTATTTGCCGGGATGAACGGCCGGATTTACACCACAGTCATAATAATAATAATGATTAATTATATGAATAAATGAAACTGAATATCCCTAACCATTCTAAACAACTAAATATATTCTATTTCCTACTAACAGTACAGTTAAATGCTGCTGGTGCTGTAAGTACGAAAGAAGACTTTTTCCGTCTGTATACATTCTACTTTAGCATAGCTGTCTGTGTAATGGAGGACCAGTTCTTACTTATCTTTTTAAATGGTATATCTCATGATGGTATTCAACTCAGAGTGCAGAATGAAACTCCACATGTGATGTGATGCAGGTGATCTTACTTGCCAATATTCTGTCCTTTCCTATTTTCTTAAATCCACTTAAATGGCTACTGTAGGTCTCTTTATTTCCTTCCACCTTTATCTTTTGTCATGTATGTCTGCAGCTAATACAGTGCTTTTTATCTTTAACAGGAAGTTATTAAGAACCATTACCTACAATGACAGGCTTGTAAATGAATCCCTCAAGTACCTTTTATATCACTTTATAGAACACAACACAACATATAAGAAAAATGAAGTTATAAAGTCAGAAAATACTCCAAACTAAATCAAAAATCTACTTAAAAATGCTAGTTTTTATTTCAGTATAATTAGATGTTTTTGCTATTAATTACTGTGTTTTCTTTTCCCTTTTTCTCTGAATTGCTATAAGATATTATTTAGGCTTCTGGCCATCCTCAGTGCAGCCAAGACTGCAATTCTGTACATAATGCAGGGAGAGAGACACATGCTTCTTGTAATTTAGTAATTCATGTAATTTCTTGTGATTTATTGTGACATGAACATGAATAGAGGAACGCATGCCTCAGCTACCTGAGTTGCATTTCCCTATGGCCTGCAGAGGATCCAGGGTTATTGGAGTTACATCCTTATCACCAAATACTTTGTGAGCCACTACACAGGAATTTGACAAAAAATAACTCTTTTTATTCCTACTGCCTCCAGATCATTGCACTCACTTTGGGCTGCAGTATAAAAACATTTATTTTTTGATGATACAATAAAGTTATATTGTATAGCATTTTAAAGCTAAGCTAAGTGAAATAATAGGAACACCTGTATACTTACTTATCCATTCAACTATTTATTCAGAGCAGCATGTGATAGCAGTGCAATGCATTGTCATGCAGATACAGGTCAGGAGCTTTAATTAATGTTTACGTGAGCACTAGAAGGAGGAAAAATGTCAGGGATTTCAGCCATAATGTGCCTGGTGCTGGTGCTAGATGAGCTGCTTTAAGCATTTCTGTAAGTGCTGTGATTTTCACACACAGCATTCTCTAGCGGTTGGAGCAAGAAAAAAAATGCAACAACCAGTGAGTGGCAGTTCTGCAGATGAAAATACTGTTAATGAGAGGGGTCAGAGGAGAATGACCAGACTGGTTCGAGCTAATAAAAGGGCTATGGTAACTCAAATAACCACTACATACACTTATGATGAGTAGAAAAGCATCTCAGAATGCACAATACATCAAGCCTTGAGGCAGATGGGCACAAAAGCAGAAGACCACTTTGGGTTGTGCTACTGTCAGCCAAGAGCAGAATGACAACACCACCATAGGCACTGGAGGGTAATGCATTTAATGAATGTTGTTACATTCTTTAAATATATAATTCCATTTGGAAAATATAGAGTGTCCCTGGTTGTCTTTCCCCCAGCACTTCTGGGTATGGCGGAAGTGCTGAGGGCCAGGGCTCCTCAGGCATCGGGGTATCCCCTGACGGTGACAACAGGCCCCTATAGCATTGAGCTTCCAAGCTCCTTTCCCGTTGCCCCCAAAGCCACCAGGTCAGTTGTCCCCTTGTGGTCTGGAGGAGGCGTAATCCTTCCTCCGGTCCTTCTGGGCATCCCAGCTAGGTACTGCCCCCAGCCACTCGCAAAAGAAGGTATTTAAAAAGCTAACAATGAGCAAAAACACATTGTGTTATAAAATACATTGTACATGTAAAATTTCAGTCAGATATAGAGTAATGAAATAGCACTGGTTAGTGCTGCTGTCTCATGTGATCCCACATCCTGGATTGAATCCTCAGTATTGCCTGTGTAAAGTTTACTGAATGTACTCTGGTTTTATTCCTACATCCCAAAAACTCACATTACATTGACTGTTAACTTTAAATTAAATTAAAAATTCTTGTTTTCATTGTAATCTCTGACCTAGTATAAATGTAAAGTCTTAATTCTTAATTATTCTCTCCTTTTGTAATGCAACTCTATATATCTTTTGTTAATTTGAACATTTATTTTAGAGATGTTGTTAGTAGTACACTAGGGTGGGCTGGCGCCCTGCCCAGGGCTTATTTCCTGCCATGCGCCCTGTGTTGGCTGGGATTGGCTCCAGCAGACCCCCGTGACCTGTAGTTAGGATATAGCGGGTTGGATAATGGATGGATGGATGTTAATAGTACATGTTAAGTTGCAATTCAATCTTAACATAGATGTTCTAAATCAGTCCTTACAGTTTTCTGGCTTCACATGAAACAAATTAATGATGATGGTCATGTGGACATCTTATGGAAAAAGATGATCAGCTGTGGCAACTCCTAACGGGAGCAGCCAAAAGAAGAAGAAGGTCATATGGACATCTGGGACACTCGCTATTTAATCCATAAACAAAGGGCATCATGGTACCTTGATCAGGTGGTGGTGGTGGTGGTGCAGATCGCCACTACAGAAGAACCAGAAACTGTAGAGAATAGTACAGATTAGTATGGAAGTGCAGAACCCAGAGGAAAATGATAATTCAATGCTTATACGGTGTAATAGGGAACTAACTAAAGTGTAGCAAGGAAAGCCATTTTAAAATAATGATTTTTTAGAATTTTTTAAAATTGTTCTACAGTATTAGCCTGACAAATGTCTATTGATAACATATTCCAAATTTTAGGTGCATAACAGCAAAAAGCTGCCTCACCACTTCTTTTCAGGTTGGCTTTTGGAATTATAAGCAGACCTTAATTTGAAGATCTGTGGTTCTGACTTGGAGTGTAACAGAACAAACATTCAAACATACAGGGCAGTGCAAGACCATTTAAGGCTTTGTAAACCATTAGTATTATCCATCCATTTTCCAACCCGCTGAATCCAAATACAGGGTCACGGGGGTCTGCTGGAGCCAATCCCAGCCAACACAGGGCACAAGGCAGGAACCAATCCTGAGCAGGGTGCCAACCCACTGCAAGACACACACACACACACACACACACACAGGCCAATTTAGAATCGCAAATCCACCTAACCTGCATGTCTTTGGATTGTGGGAGGAAACCCACGCAGACACGGGGAGAACATGCAAACTCCACGCAGGGAGGACCCGGGAAGCGAACCCAGGTCTCCTAACTGCGAGGCAGCAGTGCTACCACTGGGCCACCGTGCCGCCCCATTAGTATTATTTTAAAATTAATTCCAAATGACACGGGTAAACAATGTAACAAAGCTAAAACAGTTGAAATGTGCTCAGATTCTCTTTTTCTAGTTAAGATTCTTACTGCTGCATTCTGCACTAACTGTAATTGATTGATGTCTTTCTTAGGTAGTCCTGTAAGGAGTGCATTACAGTAATCTAGTCAACTGAAAACAAAAGTGTGAAGTAATTTTTCAGCATCTTGCAAAGTCATGAGAAGTTTGACTTTTTCTATATTTCTAAAGTAAAAAAATACAGACCTAGTAATCTGATTAATATGTTATTTAAAATTTAGGTCACAGTCAATAGGTACCCCTAAAATCTTTTCCTTCATCTTCACTTTTAAGCCTAAGGGATTAAGTTTATTTCTAATACCCTCACTATATCCATTTTTGCCAATCACAAAAATTTCTATCTCCTTATTTAGTTTGAGAAAGTTATCGTGCTCATCCATTCAGAAATACAAGTAAGACAGAGGATCAGAGAACTGAGAGTTTCAGGGTCATCAGGCACTATCAATAAATACAGCTGAATACTGTAACTAAACGTAGCTGAATACTGATGGTGATTTTATGCACATGACTTCTTTACCTGGCACCATTTGCAGGGCAGCAACACAATAGAAGACTATACTTCTCTGATTGGAAAATATTTATAGTATTCTGTGTTGTAAAGCAATGTCCTACACTCATTCTTTAAGAAGCCCTTGGCTTGTGAATCTCTAAGTAAAACAAAGACAGAAGGTTTTATCCATTTAAAATGTTGTCTATAATCTTTTTTTATGTGAAATGATGTAACTATCAAATTTCATATAAAATAGAAGTAATACTCTGAAAATGTTGTTTTTATGTTCTTACATTGGTGATAAGAATGATGAGCATCAATTGCCTTAGTATTATTTAAAAGCAGGCAAACAATTGCTGAGAATTTATAGAACCTGTAAAAATAACTGCACTTTTAAAATCTGATTACTGAGACTATCTCGCTAGAAAATCCACTGGCTGATCCCAACATTAGATTACCTTTCTTCATTTCACAATTGGTCAATTCTCTGATCAGTTTACAATACTCAAGTTAGGGTTGAGTGGCCGGCCACTGAACTGCAATAGTTTACTTTAAAAATATCATAGTTGATATGGAATTTGGTTTTCTTAATAATTTATGATGCTGTCTGTCATAACCACCTGTTTGGTATTTGCTATTGGGGCTGCCAAGTACTGAAAAATACATAAGCTAAATAAACAATTAATTGTAAAATTAAGTTGCATATAAAAAAAAACAAATTTATTTTACTTGCTTTAAGACTCAACCTTGTCTTCTAAAGTTTGTTAATACATAAGCTTTGTACTTGTTCCAGCACCAGTATACTGTAGAATTTAGCCTTACATCATGTGTTTTTATTTTGGCTACACCATTCTAGACATTTTTAGAGAATATTTTTAATTGACAGATTTCTAAGTTGTATACTGTACAGGCCAGCACAATAGCACAATGGTTTTTGCAGCTGCCTCACAGCTCCATGCTACTGTTTTTGAGTTTTGGCCCATCTATCTATCTGCATTGAGTTTGCACATTCTGCCAAAATCTTAAAGGTGTTTTTGCCACGTATTCCATTTCCCATTGACATCCCAATAACGTGAGTATTAGGTTAGTTGACAGTTCCTCATTGGCCCAGTGTGAGTCCATGTGTTTGTGTGAATAAATGCACCCTGCAATGGGCTGGCTCCACATATATTATTTGTTCCTACTTTTGGCCCCACTGCAGGTGGAATGGGCAGAAAACCTCCATGACCATGAATTGAATTTAGAAGGTGAATGGATGGTGCTGCCTGCAGGTTTCTTTAACTCACAGCTTTATTTTAATAAATTAAACAAGGCATTGTGTGATAACTGACAAAGTTGCTGGTGAAACAACTGACTCATTCTGTGACCCATATCAGGTCATTTAATCAGACATAACTTGAGCTGCACATCTTCAACTGTTGTTCAATAGTTAAATGTTTTGGAATTTTGCTTATAAAGGTCTGTGACTTTCGGGGTGTCTGATATCCTCAGTAGAAAGTGGCAGTATCGATGACAGCATGTTTTGTTAGATGTATAAAGTTTGTGAATAAAAGCATAAAGAATGGATTTCTGAGTGTGTCTTCTGCCTCTTCCTTAAAAACACATTACCATCTTGAGTATTCTTTATAGTTATTGTCTCACATACAAAGCAATTTGCTTGTGATTTTATTAACCTTTGCACTGTTACGGTTTGTCAGTTTCTCGTCAATATGTTGATCTTTGCACAACTTCCAAGCTGTTCACTATCAGACATCACTCTTTCTTGAATACCAGTCACTTTTTTGGCTACTTGTATGGTTTTTTGATTGAGCTCTCTTATATGTACAACCACCAACCCATTAATGCATCAGTTTATTTTCTTTCTTACTTTATCTCCTCACTTCATTGTACTTATATAGTGTAGGTGTGTTTAGCCTATATATTGTATCTCCTTTTGAAGTGGCTGCACTTTTGTATATTTGCTGTGTTCTTTTTAGCATACTACTCAGTTTGTACATTTGAAAATATCTTTTACTTTTGTATTCCTTTTTTTTTGTATGCCTTTTGAACCAGAAGAAAAGGGCTTTTAAAGGTGGTGATCAGTGTGAGCTCAAGCCCGTGCAGAAGGAACTCCAAGTCCAGCTCAGGGCAGCGAAGGAGCAGTACAGGAGAAGCTGGAGCAGAAGTTGCAGAATAACAGCATGAAGGAAGTGTGGGATGGGATGAAGATCATCACTGGCTGCAGCTCGAAGCGGAGTGCCACCATCAAGAGAGACGTGGAGAGAGCAAACCAAATGAACAGCTTTTTTAACAGGTTTGACCACCCTAACCCACTCTTATATCAGAGTACTGCACCCTCCACCCATCCTTCTGCTGATACCAGCATAGAAGAGACATCCCCACCCACAATTACAGCAGCCCAGGTGAGAGCAGAGAGCTGAGGAGACTTTGTGCCAGCAAAGCAGTGGGTCCAGATGGAGTATCACCACGACTGCTGAAGGCCTGTGCACTGGAACTGGGGAGTCCTCTACAGCACATCTTCAACCTGAGCCTCGAACAGGGGAGTGTCCCGAGGCTTTGGAAAACATCTTGTATCACCCCAGTCCCAAAGGTATCACGTCCTAGTGAGCTGAATGACTTCCGGCCTGTCACTCTGACGTCACATGTGATGAAGACCATGGAGAGGCTGCTGCGTCACCACCAGAGGCCACAGGTCCACCACAGCCTCGACCTTCTGCAATTCGCATACCAGGAGAAGGTGGGAGTGGAGGATGCCATCATCTATATGCTACACCGATCCCTTTTCCACTTGGACAAAGGCAGTGGTGCTGTAAGAATTATGTTTCTGGACTTCTCTAGCACCTTTAACACCATCCAACCTCTGCTCCTTAGGGACAAGCTGACAGAGATGGGAGTAGATTCATACCTGGTGGAATGGATCGTGGACTATCTTACAGACAGACCTCAGTATGTGCGTCTCGGGAACTGCAGGTCTGACATTGTGGTCAGCAACACAGGAGTGCCGCAGGGGACTGTACTTTCTCCGGTCCTGTTCAGCCTATATACATCGGACTTCCAATACAACTCGGAGTCATGCCACATGCAAAAGTTCACTGACAACAATGTCAGACCTGCAGTTCCTGAGACGCACATACTGAGACCCCGTGATTATCAGAGGCGACTGTGTGCAGAGGGTACAGACCTATAAATACCTGGGAGTGCAGCTGGATGATAAATTGGACTGGACTGCCAATACTGATGCTCAGGACAGAGCTGACTATACTTCCTTAGAAGACTGGCGTCCTTCAACATCTGCAATAAGATGCTGCAGATGTTCTATCAGACGGTTGTGGCGAGTGCCCTCTTCTACGCGGTGGTGTGCTGGGGAGGCAGCATTAAGAAGAGGGATGTCTCACGCCTGGACAAACTGGTGAGAAAGGCAGGCTCTATTGTAGGCTTGGAGCTGGACAGTTTGACATCCGTGGCAGAGCGACGGGCACTGAGCAGGCTCCTGTCAATCATGGAGAATCCACTGCATCCACTGAACAGTATCATCTCCAGACAGATGAGCAGATTCAGCGACAGACTGCTGCCACTGTCCTGTTCCAATGACAGACTGAGGAGATTGTTCCTCCCCCACACTATGGGAGTCTTCTTTTCCACCTGAGGGGTGTAACGTTAACACTATACAAAGTTATTGTCTGTTTTACCTGCATTTTTATCACTTTTTAATTTAATATTTTTTTTTATCAATATGCTGCTGCTGGAGTTTGTGAATTTCCCCTTGGAATTAATAAACTATCTATCTATCTATCT
This sequence comes from Polypterus senegalus, assembly GCF_016835505.1. NCBI lineage: Eukaryota > Metazoa > Chordata > Cladistia > Polypteriformes > Polypteridae > Polypterus > Polypterus senegalus. Next base: position 115,904,404 of record NC_053160.1, on the reverse strand, counting down.
ATCTATCTATCTATCTATCTATCTATCTATCTATCTATCTATCTATCTATCTATCTATCTATCTATCTATCCTGTAAAAAAATGCTCTTCCCTACCCTGAAATAGATAAAGTGGGTTTAGAAAATGAGTAGATATTTGAGTCCTCTTCATATTTGTTGGGAAAGCTCCATTATCCAAAGAGCTTTTTAGATGAGAAAGTATTTATCTATATCTATATTTATCTATAGGTGCTAGATTAGGGCATTTGAATTGTAACTCGAAGAATGTGTGAAGTACATAAAATTCTGTAGATTTACAACAAGAACATTTTAAATGTGTGCTAAAACCTACACAGGGTGCTCTTAATGCTGCAGTAATGGGTCTAAATCAGCACTGGAAAACTGTTGCGAAACCAGCAATGCAGTGTGAAAAAGGCTTTTAGCACAACACTTAATGGCAATTTACACATATTTATCTATTTGTTGAGTTAGTTTTAGATTGTTCTTAAGTCTTTTATTTTTCCAATAATAAAATAAATCAACAAACCAGCACATTCTCCATACTTTCTGTGGAGTTACTTTTATGTCTCTTGTATTGTTGTTTTTAAGTATGAGTACAGTTAAAATTTTGAAAACCTTAAATGTGAGCAACAGCAGTTACCTTTTCTTCACTTCTGTAAATCATTATTACTTTGTCTGAAAGTTGTTGAAGTAGTTGTTGAGTATTACATCATACATATATACTTTGCAATATATGTTCAATCTTGGAGAATTTTGCATTTTGATTACAGATGTCTGTAGTGTAAGTTGTTTCATAAAAATTCTGGAACTTACATTATAATTGTCTCAGTTTATTAATATTGTAAATTGCTGATAATGCATGCACCCTTTAGAAAATCATAAACCAAAGTAAAATTACTTCTCATGTGCCAGCCTATTTTATAGGAGATATCACACAAATTCTAGAGTAGGTATGTTAAAGTTCCTCTGCCTTCCCACAAAGTTCTTGTCTGGAGCATAAGGAAAACCAAAGGATAATGTATAAAGAGCTCCAAATGCTTCAGTGCATGCCCTTCTTTTATTTCAGAGGATGACCAGACAACCCCAGAGAAGGGTATGCCCAGGATGGTCACCAGACGTGCAACTGTTTCTCTCACACCCCTGATTTTCCAAGACGTGATTGATACCACTATTGGGCACACTCTACAGAAGGAAGACAAGACCTGAGAAGGACAGTTCATTTCTGACTATGTAACAGACCTCGAGAATTCTAGGATTGCTGAGGCCACCACAGATTTGCATAACTATAAAAGATTACACTTAATCAAGAAGGAGATTTGATGACCAAGATTAATCCAATACTGTAAATATATGCTCCTTCCAACCACCTGTGTAAATAAATCAAATACCACAAAAGAAAAATGCTTAATTCCTGATTATATTATCACAGTAACACAAAATATTTACAATAGTTACAACACACCCCTAAACAAGCAAGAAACAGACAAACACAAACACCAAACTGTATATATACAGTAGAGTCCCAAGAAGTTAAGTATAGCAGAAGTGATTTACAGTCCAGATGCCAATGCAGAATATTAGTGGATGATGGTGGTTTGTGTTCCCCTGACAAAACAACTTCCACAAAACAAATAACAGTCTTACCAGCAAATCTCAAATTGTGTGTATGCTCCTATAAAGGATGTGCAATGTTGAACAGGTAGGTTGATAAAAACACCCCCCACTGTATTTGGCTGATACTGTAGAACTGGAGCTTTGGGCCCTGAAGTATTGTTTTCTGGCTGGGTATTCTACCTTATTATTTATAGAAGAGTGGACTGAAAGCAAATTAACTACCATACTCATAAAGTCCCACTGCTTCCCATAGTTCTCTGCTTAAAAAAAAAAATCCCCCAAGTATTTTGGAAATCTACTTCATCTGAATTGAAAACAAACTTTACTCGGGAGATACCGAACACAAAAATAAAACTTCTGTGTAGTATCACCGCAAATGAACAAAGGGACTCTGTCACTACAGCCAAGAATAATAGAGTGCATCTATAAAGGGTGCCTAGCTGTGTAACCTAGAGAAAAGTTTCATTTTGTTAAGCATTTTGGACTGCGTAACTTATAAAAGGAACTGTTTTACTTGTTGTTTGAAAGAAGACCTCATTTGATTAGCTGCATGTTTGCCAGCATAGCATCAAATTTATTTTACTTCCCAGGATTTATCAATTCCAAGATATAAGGATTGAGGCTATATTAAAAGTCTGGTTATCTTGACTACCTATATTCTCAGTTACTGATGTTAGACACTCACATGGGATCACACCCTATGACTCTGCTAGCTGCATTTAAAATATTTTTCTTAAATAATTTAAGGGTTGTGGAACAGTGCATTATACAGCCTTGTGATCTACAATCCTTTCTGGAGCTTGCTTCTCTATCCTGGCCTTGACTGCCTTTAATACAATGGTGACTTTGAGCTGTGTTTGTGTGTGCACACACGTGTGGCTATCAAGAGGAGGGTCTGGTAATGACACTGGTCGGTGTCTTTCATGGCCAGCACCAATGAAAAAACATAAACTGTTAGTCTGATACATATTAAGGGCATATAGTTTTCTAACCATATGCAAGGACATGCAGTGAATTAAATAACATATATAAACCTTAAGTAATGCAACCTAGATATTTAAAGCTCGAGCAGAATACCATAGACAAGAAGTCTTCCTTTTCCCTTTTTTTGCATGTATTATCAACTTTTTTCCTTATTTTGTGTGAACTGTTTGCTTTGAATTACACTAAAATCTGTAATCGAAGACACTTTTTTTGTGTAAGTCATACATTAGTAGAATGCCTTTCTGGTTGCTGCAGTTGAACTATATAGAAACCTGCAACAAACGCAGCTGCAGTTAGAAAGAGAGAGAGAGGTTGGGAGCATGCACTGATACAGTGCAAAATAATGTAAATTGCTATTATACAATCTACGTTCTCCTTTTCTGAACCCTCTTTGTCCAATTAGAATTCTGTTTTTCCTAATTTGCTAGTATTCAGAACTGTAAACTGTCAACACACTCTGTTTTTCTGCACTTAACTTTCACAAGTTAAGCTGGCATAAATGTTTAAACAAAAAATGTCTCCAATTTCATGTTGGCATTATGAATCAAAACTATAGTTATGCAAAATCCTTAGAGATGACTGCCAAATTATGAATAGACTCTCAGGTTACAACTTTTATGGGCAGTAATGAAGATGATTTGTAATTTCTATTGCAGATAGGAAATTTCTTTGTAGCTTAAGAGGCATACTACCACACCTAGTCACTCGTTGGCGAAATCACTTACTCTGCTGCCTCCACCCATCTACTGTGGCAGTAACCCCACTAATGTTTCACACATAGCAGCTTGGTGGAGTGTAAATTGTTGAAATGGACCACCATTCAAAAACATCCTCCCAAAAGGTAACAAATACTGTTGCTCCTCGTGCAGAGTAAGAGATGGGATACGTGAGGTAGGTTAATGTTAGAATACAACTGATGTACAGAAAGAGGTATATCAGAAGGCATAACTTGTTTTTCCATGTCATCTTGTCACAGATTCACAATACATTCCTATTGAAAGGCATAATGTGTGGTTGAGAACCAAAATGGCTGACACTGGAGGATGGAAAATATACCACCTCATTTCAGAAATTTGGATTCTGCTATTTTACACCAATAAGAGGATATCAGAAAATAAAAACAAAAAAACAGCATAAGAAGATGGATTGTGATGGGTTTCCACAGTGGGGGAGGTGATAGTGAAATGATACAGAGTATGTTTTATGGCATGTATTGGATGTTTCAGTTAAAGCAGAGTAGCATTTGAGTTCCATAAGATATCTGAACATCTTTTCATGACAGCAATGTTGCCACTGGGAATGGGATATTTAACTCAGATAATTCTTAATAACAAAAGGCTTGAAATTGTTCCAGGAAAATTCAAGAGAATATAGTTTAATGCAGTGGTCCACCCAGTCTCAAGAGCTCAATCCATTTGATCATCTTTGGGTTGAGACTGAATGAGCTCTATTAAGAACAGAGTTCCACAGAAAGTTAATTTACATGGAGCAAATTAGACTCAACATGAACCAGTATCTTTGTGACATGTAGGTTAAAAAATAAAGATTAAAAAAAAACATATATATATATAATTTCTTCATAAAACTTATGTGAATGGTCAGTTCACTTTTTATGCAAATAACAAGATTACCCTATTACCCAGATACCGCAAACATTTGGCTTTTTTATAGGACTAATTTGCCAACTTTGCAATTTAAATGTAACACAAAAACTATTTATTGGCATTGATAAAAATTAGTTGGAAACAAAGCAGTTTCAAAAGCTGCTGAATGGACAGATGATTTTGGCATTGCTGTGTCCTGAAGTTGTTTGGCTTCCAGCCTTAAGTATTCAAAAAAGAACACCAATGTCAGCCACTGTATAATTATAATGACAAGAATTCTGCTCTCTTGTCATTATTGCACTGACTTTGACAGCAGATTTGGTGAGATCTAATCCTTGGAAAGCTTGGAGTCATCTTGGAGGGTCACAGGGAGGAAGGAGCATATAATGGCAATACTGGTTGCAAGCTACGAAGAATCTTTGGAAGGGTTGCCAATTTACTGGCACGCTCTCTGACCGACTGACATTGTGCCAAATTAACTTAACACACACATGCTGTATGTAGGATATGAAAGGAAATCCAGAAAAAAATGAAGATAAAAAATGGACAGATAATATGTAAACTTATATCCAACGATGTCTTTTCATAATGCAAGCATATTTTCTTGGTTTATCTTCCTGATGAGTGAAGGTCGGAAATCTAAATACACCAGGAAAGTCAAATGATTCTGTGAATTTTCGTAGTGGGACAAAACTAGAACTATGTTTAAAAGAGTGTTTTAGTTAAGGGACATGAAATTCTTAACAAAAAGCTTATAATCCTTCACAAAAGAGAGAGCATTTCCTTTATTTTTTAAGTAAAGTTTAGTCAACAAAGATCCACAACACTGCGCTTTAGCCTTGATTTCAGCCAGTTTCTAGCCTTGTACCTGTGTCCGTAGAATTTGTCTATGTCTGTGTCTTTGAATTCTCTCAGATGCCTTATAATTGCATACAGTATTATTATAAGTGACAGTCTGGGTGTGCAAACAAGTATACAGTGGTCTAGCGTTCTCTGTAAAGCTATGCTTAAAGCTGTTTGGACACATTCAGGTTCTCCTTTGCCTATAAAAGTGTGAATTTAGGAAATGGCTGGATAAATGGATTGATATATGGACAGATAGATATGAATAGACAAAATACACTTTATGAAGTGAAAAGCCACCTAGCTTTTGCCCTGGTGATTGGCGCTTTTATTTATTAATTTGACACCTTAGTGTTTTAGCACCCACTTACAGTGTTGGTTGACCAAACAAACCTCTTGCACATGTTGTCCGCTTATTCATTATACAGTATTCATTTTCTTTGGTTCTAAGTTCCAAAACACTTTTGGATACAGGCCATTTACAAAAGTGAGGGTAAGTTTTAATCCAAAAGGGATTTCAATGTTTAATATTCAATGTTTAATGAGCTAGACTAGGGGTTTCAATCAACACTTCTACATTAGTTTTGAATGTATGCGTTCATATTTGTATGTCGTGTTGTATCATATTTTATGTTTAATTTTTAAGTGTTTTGATGCATTTTAATAGTACTTTTTAAGTAAATATTTTATACTAGGAAATTCGTAAATTGAGCTCAGAGCTTGTTATTTGGAAGTGCACTATAAAACAAATTATTTATTGCAGTCTTTTTTCATTTATTTTCTTAAATACAATTTAATGTAATTAATTTCACCAAATATTTACACTGGCATTCCTTCCAGAAGCTGTGTCCTGCATTTCTAGTAGGATTTTATTCAACTCCCAACAACCTTGTACTCTAAAGTTACAGTAAATTGATTGCTGAATTGGTGGGTGTTTAAAATGAAAGATTACAGGGACTGTCACAAAACAATTAGTTGGAAGGATTTTGTTCCATTGTCCTGCTGTCTTCTAACATTTTTCTCCTATTCCTTTCATCACCTGTCTAAATCAAATACATACAACGATGTATATTTTAGTATGGCTTTCAAACTCACCATGTATTTTATGCCATAGGTATTTTGTTAAAAATGTTAGTTGGTGAAACATTGTGACTTCTGTGTGCATGTTGTAGTAGATTATCTAATTGCTAAATAAAATCCACCTTAATAAAAGGACAAGTGCCTGTGTATCTGTCTGTTTGTCCGTCCAGTTGTTATGTCTCTGCTATCCAACAGATGCCGCATCACAAACATTAGCACTGCTTTTACAAATCCTGCACCAGAAACATAGCAATCGGATGGACATACTGCACTGCAAACATTAATGCTGAGGTCTACGTTGATTAATTAATCTTCAACCTGTCTTAAACAGGTAGCACAGCTAGTGTTTAATATAAAGCTCATACAAATTTGCTTTAAGGTGTTAATGCTGTATATGTAAGAACACTCTTCCAATGCTTGGCATTTGCTTTATACTTGTTTGTCAGGCCCTGTTTAGCCCCAGGTCATGGTGATGCAGGCAATTTTGTTTTCTTTAGCCTGACTGAACAAATTGCTTTGTCTGCCCTAAATAAAATACAAATGGAAGGTAACATAACAGTATCTTTCTTTTTTTCAGGACACATAATACCAACTGGATTTTTGAAGCTTGTATTTTTGTTAAGGTAATTTGTTTCTTTGTATTTACTGTATTTCTAAATAAGAACTTATTTTCCTGTTTGTGTTTGTTTAGAGTTGTACATTCCCAATTGCAGCTACTTCACGGGTCACACGTTGATGAGACTGCATGCTATGGAGGTGGTAAACAGCTCCAGGAATGTTTATGTAAGCAAGGCATGTGATACACACTAATGAAGTACAGTGTTTATGTGGCATTTCTCCACAGCCCTTTAATGGATCCTTGAGTCGAATTGAAGGAAGTGACAGACCTAAGGCTCAGCTCCTCACCCATCCATCCGAGGCTGCACACTCTCACTACTGTATGCACATATCAATATATGGACAGTAAGATAAATCATTAATGCAATTTTTAATCTTCTCCCAGAGCTCAGATTAATATTAAGAACTTTTATATATGCGGATAACATGATATTCTAAAACCAGTTTAATCCAATTCATAATCTAAGGGAGCCAGAATTTAACCTGACAGCATCCAGCCCATCCTAGGAACAAACCCTAAAAGAAATGTCAATGCATTACAGGGTCACTTTTTATGCAGTACTTTGGAGTTAAATAAAATAAACTAGGACTACTGTATTTTACATGTGGAAATGCAACTGTGTGTGTTTACTTTGGAAGAATTTTGCCTTAGTCACTCGACACCCTGGCGCTAGCACTGGGAATCTGAACTTTGGCAGGAAACACTTTAAAATGTGGCATATTCCCAAGCTTTGATTGCAGTTTCTTAAACAGATACATGGTTTCTGTGAATAATAAGCAAAAAGTCAGCCAGCTGCACAAGTTAGGGTGGTCATAGCATATTTTAATTGTTTAATTCTTACTGTACATTTCAAGTAAGCACTTAGTACAGATTATTATTTGCATGACAACTACTTTGACAACAAAGTGCATCTGGCATGGCCTTCAACGTTAAGAAAGTTTCAAGAATGCAGTCAATATAATCTTTTCCTGAATGCCAATCTTGGTACTGACCCTAGCTTTATTCATTTACTACAGTCTATAAAAATAACATCCTCTACATCATTTTTAAGGCTTTTTTTGGAATTAAAGTATTGTTCAAAAAGGAAGACTCAATTATAAATCATATGCTTCAAAATAAAATAAATATGACATTTCAAAGGAATGTTTCTAACACAGATTAATGTGCATGGATTATTTCTTTTGGAAACACTTTTAATGTTTCAGGCATATTTATTACATTCCATTACTAAATTTTAATGAAACCTGAATGAATTTTGGGTGGCTCTTCTAAGGCAGCGTAACAAGTACAGATCTTGTATAGATGGGAGGGTGGTTGCGATGATTTCTTCTGCCTTCTTCACCACTCTCTGAAGGTACTTCTAATCTGAAATGGTGTAGCTGTCATACCAGACTGTGAGGCTGCTGGTCAAGATGCTTTCTATACCACCTCTGTAGAATGTTCTGAGGACAGGAGGGAGGGAAGTTTACTCTCCTCATCCATTGCAGAAAGTGAAGGGGCTGCAGTGCTTTCTTGACATGAGAGGTGGTATTTGTATTCCATAACGTGTCATCCATGATGTGCACCCCCAGGATCTTAGTGCTTTTTTCTGACTACACATTGATGCCATGGATTATAAGTGGAGTATGTGCCATGTGTTTCCTCCTGATGTCAAAAATGAGCTCCTATGACTTGTTGACATTCAGTGGCAGGTCATTTTTGTCAAACCAGACAATAGGCCAAGTTATCATCAATGCTAATGTAGTCCACCAATGTTGTGTTGTCTGTGAATTTGATGATATGATTCAAGTCATGCCTAGCACGACAGTCATGACTCATCAAAGTGAACAACTAAAGGCTCAGAAAACATCCCTGGGGACCCTAGTGATCATGGTGATGGAGATGTTTTTTCCAACACGTACTGTTTTGGGTCTGTCTGTGAGGCAACCACAAAGGGCTTTTCTTAAGACTAGGACTTGTGATGAAAGGGGCATACATTGGGGTTTTTGTACCTGGGCCTGGACTTACAAATTGTCCAAAATCCATCGAAGGCTCCAAAAATTGCTGTTACAATTGCTCAAACCACTCTAATCTGCCACTCACTGCAAATACCTTGAGATCAATAATACCTATTACTAAATATAATTCAGATTTGTTTGTCCATTTAATGGTCCTTGTTCAAATAGGCTTACCATCTCAAAAAAAGATTTCAGAATAAATTTATGAAATGAACCTGAACTTGAAACCTCTGGCTGAAATTGTAAGTTTGGGAATTAGACAATTTGGTGTTCTGGTTAGAACACATAGGGTTGGCATTAATAGAACATGAACATGGCACAGTATTATTATACAATTAACTGAGGAGGCTTGTTAGAGAACTCTGATGGCAGCCATTCATATCCAAAAAAACAGGAAAGTGTAAAAAAAATGTTATTTTATAAAATAAAAATAATGAAACAGATCAACCAGCACAGCCAGCATGTGAAATATACAACAAACAAAGGCAAAATATTAAACATGCTGCTCACAAGGTCTGACTATACATGTCTTGATCGCCTGACTATCCAGTGGGGTGGCTTGAACACCTGCCCATCACTAGAGAAGAGAGAAACAATTTGCATGAGATCTGAATTCACAATAAAACTTAGATATACATTTTTTCACAAAATAAAGTTGCTAAACATATGGTGTTTCTCAGCATATTATCTGCACTTAGCTGCAGGTGCTTCTCAGCTGATAAAATCCATTTGCCAGGGAACATGAACGTCAGCGACTCTCTGGAAGGATTCTGGTTTGGATCAGATTATGGAGTTGGGGAAAGAGAGTGCATATGATGTTGTCTCTTACCCCAAGTGGCAGAGCTGGTGACATGAGTGTGCAGGCAGGGTGCATGAGAATCTGTGGAGTGACATGGAAGGAGCTGCAGTGGTGGCAGCAGTATTGCAGAGTTACCCAGGAAGTAGACAGCTGTTCTGGTCATGGAATAAATCTTAAGGAACAATATTCCTTGTTTTCCATTCCAAAAAATTTTAACCAGCACCAAAAAAATAATTCTAATAAGTTTCATGTTTTGCAATTGTGAAATCACATACAAAATTACTTTTGGAGCAATTTTGTAAAACTGAACATAAAATGAGACTCAGATGTTTTAATCACCACTACCCAACCCAATACTGCAATACCACATTCTCATTCTCACTTTCAATGTCACTTACTGGATCTTGTCCTATTCTCGTCTATCCAGACTCACTGAAAAAGCCATAAGGCTGCTTTTAAATCCATCTTATTTAAATCTTATTCAAATCTTATTTAAATCTATTCCATCTGTCTATCAGACCAACACTGAAATTACTTCTGTGTTAAGTGGTTGTCCTCCACTCTAGAACTTCATCTAGGAGTTCCTAGTATCCTTTCTACCATTAAACTACAATAGCTTTTAACCTGGTAGATCATCCGGACAGCCTCTGTCCTTCTCATAATGTTAGAATTATAGTGTAATCCACTCTGGGACACATATTACTTCTACCAGTCATCTTTGGCGTTTCAGAGCCGGCCACCCCCCTTTATTCTATTTTTCTTCTTAGTTTCTTACTGTGGTGATGCTACTTCTCAGCTTCTAAGCTATTTTCCTGGCCATGGACAGGCATCTGAGACAATAGGAGCCTTTGAATCAAGTGATCAAAGGATTTTTTTGTTAGATTAGACATCCCAGCACAGGCTATTTTAGATTGCTCAGGAGGGGGTGGGAGCCATTTGGCTGAGGTCTTCAGAATTTGACTGTTTCTGTCTTTTGACTTTGCATTATAACCCATCGTTAACACCCAGTAACCAACACCTCACACTTCCTTCAACCACCGCAGAGGTTAGTTTTCTGTGTTAACGCTGCTGACTGGAGATTTTGTCTCTTCTGTTACATTATCATGTGATCAAATCTCAGCACTTGTATAATAGACATATTTTGTTAGGATCCATTTATGTTAGTCAATTTGAAATTACTATGTATTACTGTTTGTTTAATCTATATTTTTCTGAGTGAGAGTTATATAACTAATAATTTGTGAAGCTACAATTTTATTTCTCCTATGAACCTGATGTAGCATTCTGAGGCTACAATCAGTGAAGAGTTCTATATAAAAATAAGCTAAATTGAATTGAAATGAGATTTTAGAAACAATAATATGGAGTCAGTTTGCCATTTTGTGAAACAAGACTGCATTAAACTAGTAAAGGAGTATGGCTTTAGTAATATTCTTTCTGTTTAATTTGCTACCTGAGGCCGTTATAAGTCCTTATTAATTATTACTAGTAACACTTGGCAGCTCCGGTCCTCAAAGAAAGTTGATGCCTGTGCATATCACAAAACACAGCACCCCAGGTCCCTCCACTGAGGTTGCTGTAATGTCCTTAACTGCAATCAGATTTCCTGCCAGACATGCTATGGGCTCACATGGCCCAACATCTTGGCAGGCATAATAACATAAAGATCAATAACATAGCAGAGGAAGTTTACACATCCAATACTTTGCTCATTTATGACTTGTTGTTTTGCTTAGCGTGTAGACTGATGCTTGGAATAAAAACAATTAGTCGGCCTGTGGAATAGGCTTCACTGTTTCCAGAGGTTGTGTGGTTGTTTTCCTGTCAGTAACATGGCATGCCTGCACCACTGTGCTTTCCCTGTTAATGATGCAAAGACATGCTGTTGCTTGCTATATGAAGGATCTGAAGCCCAATTTTATGGCCAAGGTAGCCTGCATGCCTAATTCCTGAGTTACGTAGCACGCATCACGGCCCTGTTGATTGAAACCAAGAACAAGGTTCAACGCCCAGGTGTTCACAAGTTTTTGTATGACAGACAGATATCTCTTAGCATTATTTATATATATATGCAGTATATATATATATATATATATATATATACAGAGAGAGAGAGAGAGAGAGAGATCATGTTTGACTATGGGGGAAATACATTATACTTTACTGATTAGAATATAAATATTATGGGTTCTTTTAACTATATCCACTCTCAATCTCTAGTTCTTAATGTTCGATTTGCAAGCTAATGATCATCACAAATTACTTAAAAGCTACAAAATTTCATGGAAAACTCTTAGCACATCCTCTAATTTAATTTAGAAATACCTGTATAGTTTTCTGGTATCAGGAAATTCACACTTTATTAAAGTATGATAGGTACAATTTCAATGAGGTAAATACAGTGGTGTGAAAAACTATTTGCCCCCTTCCTGATTTCTTATTCTTTTGCATGTTTGTCACACAAAATGTTTCTGATCATCAAACACATTTAACCATTAGTCAAATATAACATAAGTAAACACAAAATGCAGTTTTTAAATGATGGTTTTTATTATTTAGGGAGAAAAAAAATCCAAACCTACATGGCCCTGTGTGAAAAAGTAATTGCCCCCTGAACCTAATAACTGGTTGGGCCACCCACCCTTAGCAGCAATAACTGCAATCAAGCGTTTGCGATAACTTGCAATCTTTTACAGCGCTCTGGAGGAATTTTGGCCCACTCATCTTTGCAGAATTGTTGTAATTCAGCTTTATTTGAGGGTTTTCTAGCATGAACCGCCTTTTTAAGTTCATGCCATAGCATCTCATTTGAATTCAGGTCAGGACTTTGACTAGGCCACTCCAAAGTCTTCATTTTGTTTTTCTTCAGCCATTCAGAGGTGGATTTGCTGGTGTGTTTTGGGTCATTGTCCTGTTGCAGCACCCAAGATTGCTTCAGCTTGAGTTGACGAACAGATGGCGGACATTCTCCTTCAGGATTTTTTGGTAGACAGTAGAATTCATGGTTCCATCTATCACAGCAAGCCTTCCAGGTCCTGAAGCAGCAAAACAACCCCAGACCATCACACTACCACCACCATATTTTACTGTTGGTATGATGTTCTTTTTCTGAAATGCTGTGTTCCTTTTACGCTAGATGTAACGGGACATTTGCCTTCCAAAAATTCAACTTTTGTCTCATCAGTCCACAAGGTATTTTCCCAAACGTCTTGGCAATCATTGAGATGTTTCTTAGCAAAATTGAGACGAGCCCTAATGTTCTTTTTGCTTAACAGTGGTTTGCGTCTTGGAAATCTGCCATGCAGGCCGTTTTTGCCCAGTCTCTTTCTTATGGTGGAGTCGTGAACACTGACCTTAATTGAGGCAAGTGAGGCCTGCAGTTCTTTAGACATTGTCCTGGGGTCTTTTGTGACCTCTCGGATGAGTCGTCTCTGCGCTCTTGGGGTAATTTTGGTCGGCCGGCCACTCCTGGGAAGGTTCACCACTGTTCCATATTTTTGCCATTTGTGGATAATGGCTCTCACGGTGTTTTGCTGGAGTCCCAAAGCTTTAGAAATGTCTTTATAACCTTTACCAAACTGATAGATCTCAATTACTTCTGTTCTCATTTGTTCCTCAATTTCTTTGGATCTTGGCATGATGTCTAGCTTTTGAGGTGCTTTTGGTCTACTTCTCTGTGTCAGGCAGCTCCTATTTAAGTGATTTCTTGATTGAAACAGGTGTGGCAGTAATCAGGCCTGGGGGTGGCTACGGAAATTGAACTCAGGTGTGATACACCACAGTTAGGTTATTTTTTAACAAGGGGCAATTACTTTTTTACACAGGGCCATGTAGGTTTGGATTTTTTCTCCTAAATAATAAAAACCATCATTTAAAAACTGCATTTTGTGTTTACTTGTGTTATATTTGACTAATGGTTAAATGTGTTTGATGATCAGAAACATTTTGTGTGACAAACATGCAAAAGAATAAGAAATCAGGAAGGGGGCAAATAGTTTTTCACACCACTGTATCTATGGGTTTACATTCCTGTATACTGCTGAGGCCTATACAAAGTATGAAAAGTAGGCCCATACATGGTGTCCATTAAAAGGGCAGAGATGGGCAACATGACAATGAACAGCCCATATAGAAAAAATATTTTTAAATGTTAACATAGAAGTGACAAAATAATTTGAAATAAAGGACAACTACCATCTTCTTTAAATTGTTATTTTTGCTTATACGTAATAAATGATGTGTTCCTTGAAAAAACATTCTGTGCAAAGTACATTCATCGGCCCTTTCACAAGTCAAGGACTAACTGAAAAACTCTGAATCCATGCAGGCTTTCTTTTAATTCAATCACTCTGACTCAGAGTCACTTAAATCAGTACCAATGTGCCTAAAACTGGAACTTTGACATTGCAACATCACTATACTTTGTCTTCATTTTATGTGGATTTTGGATGTTTTTGTCATTTTTCTTGGCTTTGCTCTGTACACTCTGGCTCTCAGTTGACTGGCTGTGCTAAACTAAGGTATATGTTTGCCCTTTTGACTGACGATATCCCTCTTAAATATGCAGAATTATTATTAACCTAGTTGAGTCTATGGAAGAGTAAACTATACTGCACCTCACAGATTTAGCACTCTAGTTTTGACTCCATTGTCCATGTGTAGTTTGCATTTTCTTCCTATGTCAGATTCTTTGGCAAAGACAGCTTGATTGGTTATTCCAAAACATCCAAGCGTGAGTGTGAGTGCATATGTCACAGGACACTGAACTGATGTTTCCTTCATTATGACCAGTAGTGGTTTCACATTTCGCAATGCAGAATTGGATTAATCAAGTGTGAGAACATTAAGTTATGTTATGTTAACCAAAATCTAGGAACTCCAATACTATTAATCCAATGAAGGCAAAAAGTGATGAAATTAGTATCTTGTGTGTTTACAAAAATTCTCACTAAATGTAATGAAAAACCTGACTAAAATCTACTGAAATCAAAATAGTTTATGCTGTTTTATTTTTCGAAAAAACTAAATATTGACTGTATGTTGAGAAATACATCTTTATACATATAAGGGAATAAAAGTCCCCAGAATAGACATAAAAGTGCATGCTAACTAAAAGAAAAGTAATCTTAAAAAATATTACTTAAAACAAAACAACATAAAGTAAAATGTTATTAAATACTGTAATAGTATTGTTTATCCTAATCTAGATTTTGAATTTTCCTTGTGATGTAATTACTAAATAATTGTTAACCTGTGGCCTTATGCATTTGGAAAGTTACTCATTAATGTTCACATGTTCCACAACCAAAACACATAATGTTCCTGGAACCAGAATTAAGAAACACTCACTGTCTTTATTTAAAAAATTTAAGGGTGGAAATAGGTCATGCCATTTTCTAACCCTCTGGTACACACGCACAAATAGGAGACAGCTAATGGGCTCAAAAGATAGTAATTCCATGCCAGTCCAGAGAATGGCAAGGTGCACTAACCCTTTCTCTCTTTCTCCTACAGACCACTCGAGGGAAATTATGCCTGGGCCTGTCAACATCTTTTCCGGTTCTGGCCCCAGTGACAACACTTCCACCGTCCTGTCTATGAAAATGCCATCTTATTGCCATTAAGGCAGTTCTGTCTTGCACTGTCTGTAAAGACCTTTTTTTGATCATTGCTTTTGCATTTGTTCCAAGTATACGGGAAGGCTACCCCAAACCCTTTTCTGCCTCTTTATTATCATTTACACTGCTTAAGCAAGAACCAACTCTTAACAGGGCATCAGTCCATCGCAGAACAAACATACACACTAGTGCTAATTTTGCATCACCAGTCCATCTAACCTGTATGTCTTTGGACAGTGGGAGAAAACCAAAGAACCCGAGGAAACCCACTTTGACATGGGGAGAACATGCAAATTCCACACAGGGAGGACCCACGTCATGAACACTGCAGTCCTGTGAGGTAGCAGCATCACCACTGCACCACCAGGTAAAATGGTTAAAATGGAAAATTAGTAGTAGTGGTATAGTAATAATAGTAGTAGTAGTAGAAATACAACTGGCTTACAGTATTTGCAATTACACATTCAGAAATGTGCAAATAGCTTTTAAGAGAGTGATAAATTGCACCTAATCCCCAAGGAGGCTTACAAACTCTGTAAATTAAATACCCTTTAAGTTTAATTTCATTCAAGATAATTTTTTATCATTGTCTTTCATTGTAATGAAAAGTTTTTGTTGCAAGTCTAACTGTTCCAGAAACATCACACATGCTGAGACAAGACAGTATATAGCAAAACAAGTGCAAAGGCAATAATTACAAAACAAAGCAGTGACAATGAACAATAACAATAGATAATCTGAGTGATAGACAGTAACGAAAATATAATGAAAGTTCTAAAGCAGCCTTCACTTGGAGAATGATCTATCTGCCTAGCTTTATCTAGTTTTCATTTCTTTTTGATATGGTTCCAAAAGAAGCAAGACTGAAATGTGCAATATCTGTTATGGGTTTTATTTTAATGAATGGCAAACATCCGGACAAACTGGAAGATCCTGTTTACCTTTGATATGCAAGATTTGAATAAGAAACTGCAAGCAGATTTAAAAACAGTATACTGTGTTTACATATCAGAATAAATCAACATGTATTTTGCTTTATTTTCAAAGATGAAGTTAAGAGCCGATTTGCCACACCTTCTAAAGACACCAAATCATGAAAAACTCTTCATTCTTTGTGAGATTGTTCAAAGGTTAGAGGTTGTCATTCACACAACTCTTATCAAATTGGTGATATTTTCTATGAAATTTATAAAAATTGTATTTTATTTCTTATTCTAATTATTCTTTTAGTGAATTTAAGATTTCATTGCAATTCATTCATAACAAAGCAGCCATACATGGCATCCTGATCAGAAACACTGTCCTCTACACATCTAGAGAATAAAGAAAACCAAAGAATAAATATAAAATAGCCACTCAAAGAAAGTAAAATGTCCAAAAGGGTAGCAGTTTTTTAGCATATTAAATTAATTATGAGTAATAGACACTCAAACCTGCCTTGAGGCCTTCTAGCTTTTTCTCAATACTCCACGACCGTGTGCAACATTGAGATCAGGTGTATGCTAGATTGACTGTTCTCTTCACAGGTTTCCTCTGCCTCAATCTCCTAGTGTGGCTGCAACTGGTGCTTTCATTACCAAGGCACTATACAAGACACAGAATACTGCTTTCTAGAAGATTCTGCATACAGCAGACATATAGCCTCTTATAAAGAGGTTTCCAGCAAGATTGCTGTCCTCCTTTTGTTCCCTTAGCAGTCCCATTGCTAGTTAGGCACAATATTGCTAAATCCACTCAGTGGTACCTTTATTAGATACAAATTATGTGAAACAAATAGGGCTTCATTTTTCTAGCAGTACAGCCTAAATTATTTGAGAAATTACTTAAACAATGCGCAGGAAATATTCCTTAAGCATTTTGGCCTAGAGCATCACTCTGGGTCTAAAGATTGTTTGGCCACACATTAATGCTGTTCCACCTTGGTTCTTTATTTGAATGAGATCTAGGGTCTGTGCAGGCCATTAAAGCAATCTAAAGTCATCCCCATGTCTGCGGAACCAGCTTGAGAGGATGTAAACTGGTTCCACAGTACAGATTTGAAAAAGAGCAATCTGTGGTCATAAAGGGTTTGATAGGGTCAAGAATGTTCAGGTTCATTCCATTGGTATTTAAAGGCCCAATGTATGCCAAGAAAACTTTCCCCAAACTATTAAACTGCTACCACCAACCTGCATTGTTGACACAAAGCAGTGTGGACCCATGAAGTCATGCTGTTTTGAAGAAGTCTGACACTACTATCTGCATGTTGTAGCAGAAATCATGCTTTTTCAGATCTCCATTCATGTGCCACTGTGGACTTATCTTCATGTTGTTAGCTGACGGAAGTTGTGCCTGTTATGGCTTTCTGCTGCTGTAGCTCATCTGCTTCAAGACTAATGTACTGTGGGTTCAACTGTACTCTTCTGCATACAGTGTTGTAAACAGTTGGTATTGGAGTATTTTTGATAAACATCACCTAAACTTCTTGATCATGTCTGTTTGCTATATAATGCATATTTATTAGCAGCTACTTGATTGGCTATTTTGAAGGTACATTATAGTTACAATGACAAGTGGCTGTATGTAATAAAGTGGTCACTGAGTAGATATACAAGGGCTGATTGAAAAGTAATGAGCCTGATTTTTTTTTTTTATTCGGATTATTCCACAGGCTCAGAACATTCTCCTTTTCCAAGGTAGCATCCTTCACATTGAATACATTTTTTACAATTTTCAAAAATGATTTAAAGACAAGTAACAGACTGTTTTGCAACATCACTTTTAGCGTTGCAGCAGTGGCGTTTTTCACTTCATCATCTGAGGAGAGCCTCTTTCCGAGTAGTTGTTTTTTCAGTATCAGCAATGGCCACAAATCACACCGTACTAAATCAGGGCTATATGGAGCGTGTTCCAGTGCAGTCCCATCAATTTCACTTAGAGCTGCCAATGCAACAGCAGCAATATGCAACTGGGCATTCTCATAAAGCAAAAATCACTGTTTCTTGAGCAAATCTTGTCTTTTCTTCCTCTTGGCTCCATGCAAATGGGTACCCAACTGGTTCACATACGACACATCGGCAGTTTCTCTGTCACAATGTGTTGAGTCCATTCACAAAAAGATGTCAAGTGAAGCTGAAAGTTCACGTAAAGTGAGTCTTCTGTGTTCTTGAGACAGTTTGTTAGCCTTAACAATTTTGACATCCATAACCATGGTAGATGACTTCCCCAAATGTACTTCATCATCCATTCATAAGGTTGCCGACCTTAAACTGTTGCCCATCACTGAAATATAGCAGAACGGCTAATTGTTTCTTCACCATATGTTTGCTATAACATTTCAAGAGTTACATTACCACTTTTCTCAAGCTTAATACAAAATTCAGTCACACACCTCTGCCGTGCTATCACTGGAACTTCTTCTTCACCCGCCATGATGACACATACAAGGTGCTTCCACACATTGTGACAGAAAACTGAAGAATATGGAGGTCCTACTGCAGGTTCACACACATTGATCTGTGGCATTCGCAGATACCTGCACAGCATTCCCATTTCTGCCACCATGGAAGAGAAATAGGGACAGTCTCATTACTTTTCAATCAGACCTTATATTATGAGTGCCACTATAGTATGTAGTTGTAGAGTGCAGAGTATATACAGTATTTACCTTTATATTATTATTCTTGGCTGGTATTTGAAGAACTTTATGATCAGTAAAAAAAATAATCAGGGAACCATAGAAACAAATGAATTTTGGTTAATTTAAAATTATTAAAAAGTCATATTGATACTAAACTTACCTTGCTGCTGTGCTATAACTGGGCACTCCTACACTGCATTATGTAAGTTTTAGAATATTATGTTGTCAAATGTAATGTATATACTATAGTGTTAATTATTATTTATAGTCTAAGATTTATTAATAAAGCTTAATCTGATAAATTACTTTGTTTTTAAATACATTAACCTTAATTTCATACAGTGGTGTGAAAAACTATTTGCCCCCTTCCTGATTTCTTATTCTTTTGCATGTTTGTCACACAAAATGTTTCTGATCATCAAACACATTTAACTATTAGTCAAATATAACACAAGTAAACACAAAATGCAGTTTTTAAATGATGGTTTTTATTATTTAGGGAGAAAAAATCCAAACCTACATGGCCCTGTGTGAGAAAGTAATTGCCCCCTTGTTAAAAAATAACCTAACTGTGGTGTATCACACCTGAGTTCAATTTCCGTAGCCACCCCCAGGCCTGATTACTGCCACACCTGTTTCAATCAAGAAATCACTTAAATAGGAGCTGCCTGACACAGAGAAGTAGACCAAAAGCACCTCAAAAGCTAGACATCATGCCAAGATCCAAAGAAATTCAGGAACAAATGAGAACAGAAGTAATTGAGATCTATCAGTCTGGTAAAGGTTATAAAGCCATTTCTAAAGCTTTGGGACTCCAGCGAACCACAGTGAGAGCCATTATCCACAAATGGCAAAAACATGGAACAGTGGTGAACCTTCCCAGGAGTGGCCAGCCGACCAAAATTACCCAAAGAGCGCAGAGACGACTCATCCGAGAGGTCACAAAAGACCCCAGAACAACGTCTAAAGAACTGCAGGCCTCACTTGCCTCAATTAAGGTCAGTGTTCACAAATCCACCATAAGAAAGAGACTGGGCAAAAATGGCCTGCATGGCAGATTTCCAAGACGCAAACCACTGTTAAGCAAAAAGAACATTAGGACTCGTCTCAATTTTGCTAAGAAACATCTCAATGATTGCCAAGACTTTTGGGAAAATACCTTGTGGACAGATGAGACAAAATTGAACTTTTGGAAGGCAAATGTCCCGTTACATCTGGCGTAAAAGGAACACAGCATTTCAGAAAAAGAACATCATACCAACAGTAAAATATGGTGGTGGTAGTATGAAGGTCTGGGGTTGTTTTGCTGCTTCAGGACCTGGAAGGCTTGCTGTGATAGATGGAACCATGAATTTTACTGTCTACCAAAAAATCCTGAAGGAGAATGTCCAGCCATCTGTTCGTCAACTCAAGCTGAAGCGATCTTGGGTGCTGCAACAGGACAATGACCCAAAACACACCAGCAAATCCACCTCTGAATGGCTGAAGAAAAACAAAACGAAGACTTTGGAGTGGCCTAGTCAAAGTCCTGACCTGAATCCAATTGAGATGCTATGGCATGACCTTAAAAAGGCGGTTCATGCTAGAAAACCCTCAAATAAAGCTGAATTACAACAATTCTGCAAAGATGAGTGGGCCAAAATTCCTCCAGAGCGCTGTAAAAGACTCATTGCAAGTTATCGCAAACACTTGATTGCAGTTATTGCTGCTAAGGGTGGCCCAACCAGTTATTAGGTTCAGGGGGCAATTACTTTTTCACACAGGGCCATGTAGGTTTGGATTTTTTTTTTTCCCTAAATAATAAAAACCATCATTTAAAAACTGCATTTTGTGTTTACTTGTGTTATATTTGACTAATGGTTAAATGTGTTTGATGATCAGAAACATTTTGTGTGACAAATATGCAAAAGAATAAGAAATCAGGAAGGGGGCAAATAGTTTTTCACACCACTGTATATAAAGTTGAGTGATACCTACTATATGCAGAATGAACCTCTATATAAAATGTAAAGATAAACCAAATTTAATCTTACATTTGAAAGAAATTATTAAAATGTACAATCTCTTAGTCACTAAATCTTTTTTGAGAAATCACAGTTGGTTTGTGAGGCCACTCCTCACGCCAGATGCAAGTATATTTGAATACCACATTGCACTGCCTGCTTCACTACCAGCATGATTTAAATTCCTTTACCACTGTTGACGTCGACCCAGCTCTGGCATGCTCAGTCATACGTAATTAGCTTTACTTTGGAAGAAATATGAGATAGCCCTTACGTTATTTAAGCCATCACGTGAATGTCACAAGGTGGAATGCCAACAACCATAAGAAATTGTATACAGGAGTGGACAAAAACCAAGCAAACTGATTCACAGCACAAAATTATAAGTTAAGTCAACAAATTCTGTGTCTTTTACAAATTGTTTTCCAGTTGGTGACTCTACTTTGTTTGTATAGATTTTTCTCTGGCTGATTAAAGTATGCATTCATTTACATATTTTAGTTATACAGTCATGCAAAAACACATAATATCCCTGAGCTCACTGCAGCTGGGATAGGCTGTGGCCCCTTGTAAACCTGAACTAGTTTCAGTGGCTTCAGAAATGGATGGATGATATAAACAAAGAGTGAAGTCAGAATTCAAAGAATTCTGGGGTTAAATTAGAAGATAAAAAACATAAAAATGTTTATTGTAATAATGAATTTCGGAAAACGGTAAGTACAATACAATAGTAGCCTTGGAATACAGAAAGATTTACTAAAAAATAGTGGGGGGGAGTATTAGTTGGGAAAATACAGAAGCTACACTAAAGCCCTTGCAGGAAACTATTAGCAGTAGTAGTAGTTCTGGTATTGTCACATGTACAGAATACAGTAAAATTCTTACATGCATGTCCCAATAGTTTTCCGGTGCCATGATAAACTGGAATGCATTAAAATATAGAACTTATTCAACTAAAAACATAAACAGATTTAGCAATAGAACAACAAGTTAGGACTAACAAGTGAGTTTCACTGTTGAACAGTGCACAACACAAACCGTTGTGGAGAAATTAACCCACAATTAACTTTGAATTCCATTTAGGTTGTTTGGTTAATTACAGCTAAGTAGTTTGAGAACCTCATTCAGACACTTCTGAAGTAACAGTACCTGCTAGTATCTGCTAGAACCTCAATGCTTGGCAGGTATGTTATAGAATCAATTACAATTAACGGGAATACAGTTGTTCAGAAATGCTAGGACCATTACTTTCTCTGGACCAGCCTCAAGTGTCCTTAAATACACCAAGCCAATGGATCCTGGGCACCTGCTGAAATGTTTAATACCTGCCATTTAATTGTGATCCTATTTGGGTGTTTTCAATAATACACAGCAACACTGTGGCAAGTAAAAGAACTCTAGTCTGTGTTCAGCTACTTTACTAGACAGAGCAAACCTAACCTGAGAATGGTATTCTAGATCTAGGAACCATCACTGTGAAAAACCAATTGGGTTAGCAGGATCTGCCCATTGAAATATGTCACAGGATCAGTGTTCACTGACAGCTGAGTCCTATTGCAACATAACAACATATAGACAACCAGAGCACTTAGGATGACCTCTAACCTACAGCAATATGAAATCCATAAATGGATATGAAGGTCACCATCTGTCAGTACTTTAGGCTTGTTGATGGAAAGAACCATGCAAGGTTTCAAGGCCAGGGAGTCAATGTAATTGAGACTAAACGCGAGTGTGTGCTTCATGCTGAAAAAGTGGGAAATCTTTCCCATTTGTTAGTTACAGCAACTATATGTCTACACAGGTCCAAGGAAAGTGAGTGTTTAGATTTAGAATAGATGCTTTTCTAATATGACACTTTTGCACAAAATCTGAATGTGGCTCTGTGAAACCCATGAGCTTTCACAGCAAATAAAACAAAGAAGTCTGTGAGGCGTTCAGCACCAACTCTCTACAGCTCCAGGGTCTTGACCTGAAATCCAGACTTCTCCCTGTCATTGTCAAGTTTTCCTTTTCTCCTTCTTTCCTCCACAATCCAAAAACATGTATGTTCAATCAACTGTGATTGATGACTGCAATTTGCCACAGAAATAGTGACTTTTTTTAATTAATTTTATTGCAATCCATACAAAGCAATCAAGTTTTTACAAAAAGAAAAATTGACTTAAGAACAGATCGATCCCCACCCCTGAGAGAGAGCAAGCCAAGCGTAAAATTTAAGGCTTGTAAACATACCTAAATTAATAAATTCTCTGTGCTTCATGAACTTATTTTAAAATATTACTGATCAGATCCTGCCATGTTTTGAAAAAAGTCTGCATGGATCCTCTAACTGAGTATTTGAATTTTTCCAATTTCAAATAATATAACACATCGGTTTCCCACTGACTTAAAAAAGGAGAGTTTGGGTTTTTCCAGTTTATCAGAATAAGTCTGCATGCCAAAAGTGTAGTGAATGCAATCACAATTTGTTTGTCTTTCTCCACTTTAAGCCCCTCTGGAAGAACCCCAAACACAGCTGTTAATGGGTTAGGAGGGATTGTGAGTCCAAGACTGTCTGAGAGGTAATTAAAATTTTTGTCCAGAATAATGTTAATTTGGTGCAGGCCCAGAACATGTGACCCAGTGAGGCTGGGACTTGGTTGCAACATTCGCAGGTTGGATCATGCCCTGGAAACATTTTGGAGAGTTTTAGTCGAGACAGATGTGCTCGATATATAATTTTAAGTTGTATAATTGTATGCTTTGCGCATAAGAAATAGTGACTTTAGATATGTCTGTGAGCAGTAAGGTAACTAGAATTTGATAAGCCGTAAAGCAAAAAAAAAATTTTTTAAATGTGACATTAAATGATGTCCAATTAAAAAATAATACTATCAATATAAAAGGTCAGTAGTCATAATTAAGCTATATGGAACTGAAGGGATGATAATGCCTTTAAACTTTTCTTTCCAATATCAAGTAGACAATAATGTTAATAATAAAGCCTTATCAAGCAACAACAGTGCAGGTGACCTGCCCACACCAACTATAGTAACTTCAACGTGTGTGACTGTGGCCTGCAGTTGACTGATGTCCTATTCAGACTTTGTTGAACTCTCTGTTCACAGCTGCTTGGATAAGTTCCAGCTCCACAAGACCCTGAACTAGCATATGAAAAGTTGAACGTGAATGAATGAAAAATATTTGTTTGTTACCTGAATTTTTGAAATATAATGATTAGAAAAAAGGAGAACCACGAGAACATTCAGTTAGCATTAGATAAAATTCTAACATTTTAAATGATGTGGAGGTATTTTTCTACTGCTAAGTGATGATTTGAGAAATGACTACATATTTTTGTTATATTTATGCACCATATTTTTGTTAGGAATTGATAGAGTGTTCAATGGGCAAGTCAGTTATGGTGACTCAAGGCATTCCTTATGTGATTTTGGGTTATACAAAAAATAATTTGTTGTTGACAGAGAAGTTAGCCATTTGGCCATCAAAAGTTGTGAGTACAATGGCAAGGTGCATTTATACTGTGCTTTAATATCCATGTACCAGGTATCTTCAATTTTAGTTGGATCTTCATTTTTTTAAAGTTCAAAATAGATATGTCCCATTTCCAGACTTTTGTAAAGTCTTAATTCAATATTATTTACACTTTGGCTTAATAGGTGGGTTTAGGATAAAAACAATACACTTCTGTCAATTATATCTTTCATTTCTTACAATTCGGGAAG
This sequence comes from Polypterus senegalus, assembly GCF_016835505.1. NCBI lineage: Eukaryota > Metazoa > Chordata > Cladistia > Polypteriformes > Polypteridae > Polypterus > Polypterus senegalus. The sequence goes on along the minus strand of NC_053160.1, from coordinate 115,879,897 downwards.
GAATTTAAAATTGCTGAATGATTCCGTTTGGTTACAAAAGTATGTAAGAGAAAACATTTTGGGAAAGGTGGGTATAGTTTAATCTATGCATATATTATGTATATGAATGTCTTGCTTTTTGTTTTATGAATGCAAAATAGAACTTTGCAGCAAAAATACAAGATGTTACATCTTGTTACACCGAAGGAAACAGAAAAGATGGGTGATGCAAGGAACATTGTAAATGCAGGGAACAGGATTACTAACTTGGTCACAACCCTGTCTGACTGCTGTGTCTGTTTATAGGAGAGTAGCAGATCCCACTACAATAAATAATTGTGCTTTTCCTGTTTCAAGCTGAATAAAGCTTATAGTGCACCCACAATCTTTTAGGATTTGCTTCTGTGGCACTTCACTGTAGCGCTGTGAGCCTGCTGTTGCCCTTCCCCGGCAACAAATAAATTGATTGATAACTGTGCTGCCCACAACATGCTTCCACATTTAGATAATGTGTTTCAGCCATTGGGTTTGGGCATCAGTTGCACCCTGAAAGCTTATTATTGCAAGGAAATGCTGAGAAAAACTCTTGTCAGCATAACTTGTAGACAGGAGAAGATTAAAATTAACGCAAAAGAAGCTATTGAAATGATTGCAAACACCTGGGCGCAAGTTAAAGAAAGCACTATAGCAACAAATACCGAATCTCATTACAACAAAATATTTTTTAGGTCCCTGGCAGTTTATTATAATGGAATTTTACCTGTATTTGCACTACAGGCATACAGGCACAATTGGGCACCCCACCTTTACCCACTCTGCAGACTTAGTATCCAGCCAGGCTGGAGGAGTGCTGGAGGAGCCTGAGGAGGAAAATCTGAGGCAGCAGTGAAACAGCAGCACATGGGGCAGAGGATACCCGTTGATCAAGTTGGCAGATAAAGTGGCTGCATTCAAAGCCAAACTTGATTTATGGGGCCGACGAGTGAACATTGAGATTTTTGATATGTTTCAAAAGTTAGCAGAAGTTGTTAAAGATACCAAGCCAGTGCCTTCTTTCTCCCAGCTGATGTATGATCACCTATCTCAGCTTTCAATAGAGTCTGAGCATTATTCCCAACCACAAAAGACCCCCAAAATGGGAAGGAATGGATCCATGGCCCATTTCTGAATAAGCCATGTGAATCAACTTTGTCTGTGTTTGAAGAGGATCAACTGCTTGAGGTTGCAAATGATGCTGGCCTTAAAGGTGTATTTGAGACAACTTCAAATCTCCATATGTTTTGGTTTAAAGTCAAGTTGGAATATCCTGAGGTTGCCACAAAAGCACTGAAAAGTCTGCTTCTATTTCCAACATCCTATCTTTGTGAGGCAGTGTTTTCTGCAGTGACAGCAACCACAACGAGATTACGGAGTAGACTGAACATAAGCAACACACTTCACGTGTCACTGTCTTCCATCGTCCCCAGATGGGATTGTCTGGTTGCAGTAAAACAAGCTCAGGGCTCCCACTGATTCTGCATTATGGTAATATGTATAATTTCTATTACGAGATTATAACTTAATAATAATAGAAATATAATGTAAATTGTGTATAAAAATGCCCTATGAACCCGCCCCGAATACTCCCTCCCACACCGGTCCATGGAAAAATTTGCTTCTATAAAAGCGGTCCTTGGTGTCAAAAAGGTATGGGACCACTGATTTAAATTAATTAGGCTTGTTTAACTGAAACAAGACTCACTCACTTTATGGTGTTTCAATTCTACAAGGAGGAGTCAAAAGATATTACCAAATTCTACTATATTGGTTCAGAACTGCAAATACAAAATTATTGCTGGAATGCCAAGAAAAAGTGTTTTCCATAGGCAAGTTTTGCACTTTTCACTTTAATTTTCATTTTTAAGTGGTTTGACATTCAGCTGTTAAGTTTAAAACACTGAAAACTTTATAAGATTCTTTAGCACTTTCATGGAATTTCATCCTTTCACCTGTCAATTTTCAGTACCCACTTTATCCAGTTCAGGGTTATGGGACTTTTATATCTCAAAAAGATGTTTTTTATTCCAATAAAGCTTTAATTTTCCAAACTCTCCCCGTCAATAAATAATAAAATATCATCCCTCCACCGCTATGCACAGACTAAACATGATCTCCTATTTTTTTACTGTGAATTTCTAAAAGGTGAAGAAAGTTGAGACTTCTAAAGCAAGGAAATTGTTGTTGGTCACGTTATGCTTTGGCCCTCTGTTTCATATCTCCGGCCTGCGGCTGCTGGCACTCCACACTTCTTTTGTGAAGACAGGATGGGTGCAGTCGGGCCAACTCAGGGCCAAGGAGAGGAAGCTGTGGATCACAGCCACAATGCTAGGCAGTTAGGCTAGAGCATAAAAGGGATCCGTAACTCTCTTTGTCTTAAAGAAATCTGTTCAATTCACTTTTATAAAGTGCACTTCTTATTGACAGATTTGCAATACTGTTTACATTTAATAAATTAACATGAAATTCCAAGAAGCAAAGCATACCATCTGCATAGAAATATACACACTGTACATTTGCAAACCCGCTGATTTCTTGCTTGGTAAAAGCAGAGGACAAGTATTAGTAAAACAAAAAGTTGTTGACTTTATAGCCAGTAACAACTCCACAGCTTGGTGACACAAACAGAATTTCTATTCAAGTGTTTTTAAGACATTACACCAGCGTTTCTCAACCTTTAAGTATTTGCGGCCCGAGTTTTCATAACAGTTTTAATCGCGCCCCCCTAAGGGTTGTTTGAAAGGAACCCACTAATACCAATTTGTTCTTTTTTAATTAATGATATATCATAGATGCATATTTTATTATACCTACTTAACTTTTATCGACATTTATCTAACTCTATATTTATTTTTCTAGTGTCAGAATGTAGTTTAAGTTAATTGGTTTTGGTTTCAATAGATGTATTTTTCATATTTTCGATTCTTGTTTTCTTTTTTTCACATCTTCGCATCCCCCTTTTTGTTACTTCGCGTCCCCCCTAGGGGGGCCTGCCCCACAGTTTAAGAACCACTGCATTACACCATGTGCACCACTTCACTGATTACCTTACACTGAAGTGCTTATATCTGTTGGCAAGGGTAGTCATCAGATCAAGAGGGTAACAAACAAGCAACATTTTGCCCCCCACCATCACCAGCAAAATGTATGATAGTTTTAAATCTTGTATAAACTTACTTCACTTGAAATTCTGCCTTTCATGAATGCCTTTTATATCCCCACCCTGTAATTATTATAAAATTGACTGCTATGTAACTTGCCATACTGATGCTTCTATAAAAGAATTCAGATCATTGCTTTTGTGAGGGATGGCCAGCATCCTTACCCGGCCAGGACAGCCTCAAGATGGAAGGGTCAGCATCCACGTGGCATTGTCTATCCCTGACTTCTAGATGGCAGGCCCCCCTGGGTTGCAGCGCACCACAATTTCCCTACAGGGCATCATGGAAGCTGGAGTTCTTGGACTCAGCTTTGTTGAGTGTCACCACATGGTGCTGCAGGGACGGGGAGCCCTACTTCATGGGGCTTTAGTCTTACTCAGAAGTGTTCCCTTGCCAAGCCTTTGGAACACCAGAAGTACTTCCAGGGACAACATAAAAGGAGCTGCCTGCCACTGCTCGGAGAGCCAGAGTTGAGAGGAGTAAGACAAAGCTTGCAAGGAGGAGTGGAGCAGGCAGTGACCAGGACAGAGAGAGAGCGAGAAACAAAATAGGAGAGTTACAGGGTGTTGATTGCTGTGCTTACAACTGTACTTGTGTTGGTGGTGGGAAACGCTTGTAAAGGAAGAGTTTCACACAATAAAAACTTTGTGCTTTTTATACTTATGTCCGAACCTGTCTGCGTTGCCTGCTTGTGGAGCCAGAGCGCACGCTACAGGCCACACTTTATATTGAAATGGTATGTTCTGTAAAATATCTCAGTATTTCCCAGTCATTTAAATTGTGTTAAAGGTGCTATATAAAATGAAGGATATTGACACTGATTGATATATTGGGACCATACAGTAAAATGGTTGGTTGCTTGATATTTTTAATTGCTACTTTATGATCAGTTGTATGCATGGCAATGATTTAAATAAATAGTAATGACCATAATTTTCAAATTATTTTATATTTATTAGATCACTTTTTTCATTCCATTATACTTATCCCAGGGGTATCAGGTGTAAGCTGATGAAACAGCACATCCAGTCACATTGGGTCAGTTTAGTGTGAACAGTTAAACTAACTTGTCTATCATGGGAGGTGTGGGAGGAAACCAGGATAGCAGAATGAGAACCTGCATAAACACAAGATGAACCAGCACACTCCATACAATGAACCATGGTTACAGGAGGAGAGATTGGTTATAACTGCTTAATAACAATTAAAAGATGTACATAATCTGAATCTGCTGTCTCCTTTTAATTAGGTTCATTTTAGGTTAATTCATATGCTTAAAAAGATGTATGCCAACCATGCACTTCTCAAGTGCACTTTATGACATATACAACTGTATATCAAGACTGAAACCAGGTCCTTGTCTCAGTAATCTTGTTAATTTTCTATTATGGTGCACTGCATTTTACTATTTAATTTATAAATACCCAAACTGCATCTCATTTGGTTCCCTTAAGAGTAACAGGAAAGTCAGAATAAGGAATCTGGCCGAGTGTCAAGAAGAATACAATGGGTGGCATGACAAGGTTATGACAGCTCCCACTGTTCTCATGCCCACTGCTGTAGTGCTGACTTCAGATTTCCTTTTGAGAATATTCCTGAGTGAAATGCAGTGAGAAATGGTGAATATGCATTTCTGCATCCTAATGTGGTTGTGGCACTTGCCAATGTTGTAAATCATTTTTGTTTACTATATATCGTTATGATCTAGGCACTGTAGGTGACTGTTTCTTGTCTGCCTTAAGAACTGTCTCAACCACTGAATAAAAAAACAGCATACTAGCAGAATTTACATGAAAAGAAAACTGATCCTGCATGATATTTTGAGTTGGCAAACTGTATCTAACATTAGACAAACTGTGCACAATAAAAATAATAATTATTAACATCAGACCACCTGCAGACACCTAAGAAGTCTCTCAATGCCAATATCTGCTGGACAAAAGCTTAGCTTTGGCTGTTTATCTATAATGCTGCACTTTAATACGCAGTCGCCAGTAGATATGTGTGGAAATGTGCCATGTTGCCTGCTGAAAGTGTGAGTTCACTGCAAAGAGGCTTCAGTGAGATGGCAGCTTATCTTGGCAGCATGTAGTGAACTTTGAATTATCTATAACTAGGTCTGTTTTTAACAGACACTCTTACCAGCACAGTGAAAATAATTACAGTGATGTTTTATATCTTGTATGAAAAAGTATCTTGCTTACACAAAATAGTAACTCATATTTACAACTTCATTTCTTGTACTGCATGTATAGTGAAGTATCACACATGTACCAGATTATGTTTGATTAATAATCATCAATGCAGAGTTGCAGAGTTAGTTAATGCCAATTTGTACATGAGACTTTGGAAACATTACATTTCCTGTTCCCCTAAAGCTAAAGAATTCCATTTTAAAATTCTAAATACTGTATTTATTTCTAAAGCAGGAGTCTTCAACTCCAGTCCTGGAGCACTACTGTACCTGCAGGTATTCATCCTATCCCTTTTTTTTAATTAGTGACCAGTTTGTGCTGCTAATCTGCTTCTTTTGAATTATTTTTAATTTGCTTGCTCTTTAAGATTCCATAGTTAGCAGCCAAACAATAATGAAATACAAAATGAGCAAACACATGGCCAGCAACATGTATCCATTATAGAATATCTGAAAATAATGAGAGGTGAAGGTCTCAGTAATGTTGTTTCTATAAAACATTTTGGTGGTGTTATTAGAAAAAAAGAAAATCAATAGTTTTGTAAATGTCTGCTGAGGCAGAATGAGAGCACCAACAAGCCATGGAATGAAATAAATCAGAATCAGAATCAGAAAAACTTTATTTTGTCCCGAAGGAAATTATTTATGTTACAACTTAATAACAGACAAGGGACATGATACACTAAGAGTAAGTATAAAGTAATCATGTAAATATAAATAAAGTATAATAAATCTAAGTATCAAACTAAAGTAAAGTGTTGCACCTTAAGTTAAAATTGCACATTTTGAGAACAAATAAGGTTATTCTCATGTGAAGAGCGGACAATTTATTGCACAAGAACAGATAGTATGTTAACATTTCAAGTACTTGAAAAAATGTACCTGGATATCCAATAAAGAAAAAGGGTAATAACTTAAAGTGTGGATGAGTGACCAGAAAAGGAGTTCTAGAGTCTGATGGCTGTGTTGAGGAAGGATTGTCTGTGATGTTCAGTGGTGCACTTGATGCTAGTCAGTCTACTGCTGAAAACGCTCCTCTGTCCAACCACAACAGCATGAAGTGAGTGATTAGCATGTTCAACAATGGACCAAAGCCTAAACAACATTCTCTGATCTTCCACAGTTTCCAAGCTATCCAGTTTCTATCCTACCACAGAGAAAGCCTTCTGAATTAGTTTATTTACTCTCCTGGTGCCTGCCACTTCCATGCTTCACCCCCAGCATGCCACAGTGAAGAAAATGGCACTGAAAACAATGCTGTTATAGAACATCTGTAACATAGTGCTGCTGACACTAAATGATCTGAGCTTGCATAAGAAATACAGTCTACTTTGACCCTTTTTGTATATGGCCACCGAGTTCCTGGGCCAGTCTAGCTTATTGCTCATATGCACCCCTAATGAGTTTAATTAACAACAAGCATTGGTTTCTAATTAAGAAAATGGTTGAAGTGAAATTGGTGGGAGTTTGAAGCCCCAACTTAGCTGTTCTTCTGTTGGTTCACTTCATATCTCATTTCTCTTTGGGTGCCATTTATGGAAAAAAAATAAGCAATTCAGAGAATTGACTCTTAAAAAACAAGTCAATTAAAATGAAGGGAGAGAAGCTAATCAGCAGCAAAAACTGGTCACTAATTAAGAAAAGGGTGACAATGAAAAGGCGGCACGGTGGCACACTGTGACAATTAAAATCTGCAGCCACAGTAGTGCTCCAGGACAGGAGTTGAAGACCGCTGTTCTAAAGCATCACTAGAACAGCAATTTGGTTTTAAATAATAATTCTGCTGTTCATAATGACACAGAAAACTATAATCATTTGTTTCTGTTATGAACATTATTTTAAATTAAAATTTTATAATCTCTCAGATCTATGTAAATTAATTTTAAAAAAGTCTCTCCTTAACAGTTTCTCAACATTTACTCTAGGAAACAACTAAATGTCTTAACTGTTTTAGAGAAGAGCCAAGCAAAATAACACCTTTTATTGGCTAACTAAAAAGATTACAATATGCAAGCTTTCGAGGCAACTCAGGCCCCTTCTTCAGGCAAGATGTAATAAGAAGTAGCCTGAGTTGCCTCGAAAGCTTGCATATTGTAATCTTTTTAGTTAGCCAATAAAAGGTGTCATTTTTGGCTCTTCTCTACATTCATAATGGCTAACACGGTACAACATCCTAGTACTATTAACTGTTTTAGAAAATTTTTATTCATAATTGTATCATTCTTAAAGTTAACACTCCTTTTCCTCTTTTTAATAAACCAAATAATTTGTCAACTTTATGAAATGTCAAAAAGAATTTTGTCACCTATGTGAAATGTCATAAAAAAGAATTACACGGTTACTTTAAAGTTTGATTATGTGCTACAGATTATTGCACTTTTTAATTATTTATTTATTGGATTTTTCTGATTGGTCTAATTTTTATTTTTAACTTTTTCATTTCCTTCCGTTTATTTTGGTAAGTTTCTATAAAATATGCCTGATTTGTAGCTGACATTGTGGACTGTACTGAGATATGTGCTTTTAATTACAAAGTTGTGAGAGCCTTTCATTTTTAATCACTTCTCTCAAATGTATCACTTTGATGTGAAAAATAGGTATCAGGTTGGATTTTATTTACTAAGACTAATGCTAAGAAAGCATTCAGATTTGAGCAAGTGTCCATTGAAGTTATCTACACATCCGTGCTTTTAAGACAAACCAAGTGATTTTAAACTATACTTCTTACATCATTAAGATCGATTTTTGGAAGTGGAAGGAGAGCATTGTAATAAACATGGTTCATTGCTGGCTGACAAGACGTAGGCCCACTGGTTGATGAGTCATTTCCAAATTAATATTTGGATAGTCTTTTATGCTTTGAATTACTCTTTTATCATTGTGATAAAAAAATATATAACTTAAACATTTTAGTCAGTCATTTTCCAACCCGCTACATCCTAACATAGGGTCATGGGGGTCTGCTGGGGCAGATCCCAGTGCGCAAGGCAGGAACAAACCCTGGGCAGGGTGCCAGCCCACCACAGGGCACACACACTAGGGACAATTTAGTCCCTGCACCTAGCCTGCATGTTTTTGGACTGTGGGAGGAAACCAGAGCACCCAGAGGAAACAGGGAGAACATGCAAATTCCACACAGGGAGGACCCAGGGAGCGAACACAGGTCTCCTTACTGCAAGGCAGCAGCACTACCACTGTGACACCATGCCACCCAGAATCAAGGAGAGGACTGAGGTCTCACAAATTCAGTATAACTGCAAAGATGTTTAAAATCTTTGGTCAATTATGAAGATTCAAATTAGCTTATTACTTGATAAAGAGGATGTGAAAATGGTATAAGAAGTAATGACAAAAGATAGGAAAATAGTGAAAACCATCCCTTAGTGTTCTTGTGTTATAATGCAGGAATAATTAATAAATAAGCTCTGAGGTATGCTGATATCATTTAAAGTGACGGGCAGTCAAAGAACAACTAGCAATTTCAAAACGTGAGTTTCAAAAAATATCCATAGCAGACAGCTCTTCAGACTCCTTGAGAGCATACATCCTAAAAACATAAAGTCAACATTTTACTGTTGGCATGAAATAGCTTTTTTGTGTCAGTGATGTCTTGACAATATTAGAAATTTATTTTGGGTCAATGTAAAAGTTTCAACATTTTTACAAGTCAAGTCAAGTTGGGGAGTATGCACTGGTACAGTGCATTGCCACACCCACTACACAATGAAACAACTCGGGATCCTGGTTTGCAACCCCCCAGGCAGACACGTGGTCCAGTCTCACCCTCCGGAAATGACCTTCTATCTGCCTCAGCCTGGTCCAGCCACTCGGGTCCCCAACAATGAGGATCTTATGCGCCGGAACACCCTCTGGGAAACGCGCCACATGGCCATAGTGCCGTAACTTATGCTCTCTCACAATGCAGGTAATGTGCTTCTTTCGGGAATCCATGAGCAATCGCTCATTCAACACAAAGTCAAACCAACGGTACCCAAGGATTTTCCGGAGAGACACAGTACCAAAGGAGTCCAGTCTTCGTCTCAGTTCACGAATAGCGTCCATGTCTCGCAACCATGTAGCAAGACAAAAAGCACCAGGACTTTAAGGACTTGGACCTTTTTTGCAAAGATATCAGGAGCACCACACACCGCTTTCGAGCGACCTCATGACCCCCCATTCTCTCCCAGTCCCCCATTCTCTCCCAGTCCGTCTGCTGCCTTCATGGGAAGAGTCACTAGAGACATGAATGTCACTGCCAAGGTAAGTAAACCTCTCAACAAGGTCAACACTCTCCCCACAAACAGGCACACTGCTGATGGCTGTGCCCAAGAAGTTATTAAAGGCCTGGATCTTGGTTTTTATTCTGGACACTCGCAAGCTTTCAATGTGTAAGCACGTTACAGTGTGGCAATGGCACTGCTCCAGCAGATTACACCTATTCTGGGTGCCCAGACAAGATAAGACTGCTATAACTCTCAAGGTTACGTCACTAGTGTGTCTGATGTGCTGTGAGGCTAGCAATTCAAGAGCTGGGGATGGATCCTACATGAGGGATGAGCCCTAACTTAGCATCACAATTTCTGATGTGTGTTATACTTCAGCAAAGATGTCAAAAAGGTATTGGCATTTGATGTGTAAGCCTTTTGCATTGCAATAATGATACCATCCCCTGCAGACAACAGTGATGAGTAACTGAAACTACAAACACTATCTGACGCACCAGTTTGGTTTCTTATTTCTAGTACATTGGCAGCAGAATGCACAGCTCGATCCCAAGACAAGGACAAGCAGTGGAAATAATCTATGATGAAGCAGATATCAGTTTTATTATAGCCTAACATATTTTTTTCCAGGGTAAAAAGGCAGCACAGTGATAGATCTGCTGGTTTGTAATAAGGAGTGCAGGGTTCATGTGCAGGGTGCTCCATGCATGGAGTTTGCATATTCTCCCAGAATCCATGGCAGTTTTTTCCCACGATGCTGCAGTTTCCTCTCACGTCTTCCTCTAAAGGTGAGGTGGTTTGGAGTTGCAAAGTTGGCCCGTGTGTGTGTGTGTATGTGTGTGTTTCTGTTGACCCTGTAATGGAATGTCGTCCTGTTCACATGTTGTTCCTACCTTGGGCATGATGATTCCTTGGATAAATTCCAGGTGCCCTGTGACCAAGCTCTGGATAAGCATTTTAGAAAGATGGATGGATGGGTATCTTTCTCCAACCTATTATTCCAAGTTAAGGTCAAGGGAAGCCAGAGCTTATCCCTACAGTTCTGCATCCTGGCAGAAAACTGTCCTGAACAGGTTAACAGCCTATCACATGGCTCATTCATGCTGCCACAAGCAGGACCAATACAGAATCTTTAATTAATTTGATGGGCAAATATTTGGGGCAAAAACTGGAGTAACATGAGATAAACTTAAACATACATGGGAAGAACATGCATACTCCACACAGACAACTGATAATACAATATGAACCAAAGATGCTAGATCCAAAAGGTAGCAGGAATTGCCATGGGGCTACACAAATTGCAATATATTTCATTTTATTTTGTCTATATCAAATTAAGATATTTGATGAGCTGCAGGGAGGAAACATCAGGGGATTTTTTAAAGCGAAACTTTTAAAGGTCATGCTGAAAGAAATGATTCAGAGTACAACAGGGAAAATAAATATTTTTATGTTTCAGTTACTGAACAGAGCATAGGGGGTATTTTATTGTTAACCTTAATGATTCCTAACATTTGATATATTCCTACAGTATATATATGCAGCATGCAAGCAACTTGTACTAAAATAATCAAGAAAAAAAATACCAGCCTGCAGTTTAAAAGATAACACATTATTACCAGGACCACCAGAAGGCACTATAAAGTATCCCTTTACAAATAGCGGATATAGTGGGATGCCTCAGACCTCAAAAGCGATTCCAGTCGTTCAATAGTATCTTTGAAATGGGGTTTAAAAGTCACTACTTGTCACCAATAGTTAGGCTGATAAATTGGGTAAGGGCTTTTTTTCAACAGTACATGGAGCTGGGACCTTGAACAAAAGAAAGAGAGAAGGAGAGAGTCGAGGTGACATGCCGGAGTGTTTTGTGGTATGTGTGAAAATGGAAAATAGGGAAGCCCATCAAACACTAATATGAAGTGCCTGTGAACACAGAAATATTTTAGTATAGTCAGTCTTTGATTTTGTGTTCTTCTGATTATAATCCCTCCCCTGTGCATTTTGAAAGTGAATCAGCAATTTTGAAACTTGAGACTCATATTGACTATAAGAGCCAAAACGTTTTAAGTTAATTCTAATGGTAAATTCACATACATTTTTTCTTATTTTGGAATGCAGTGCAATGCAGATTTCACATAGCAACATAGATAATGGAATATTCTATTTTCATCTCTATAAGTTAAGATATTAATGGAATATCCTTAATCCTCTTCTGTATTCTTCTATTTAGACAATATAATGATTTCAAATTGTAAGTAGACAGCGAGATAGTAATGTGAACTGCTAGGCAGAAAGGTATAAAGGCATATAGTTTTTCTGACCATTACATGCTATAAGTGATCAGAAGACCACAATAAAGAGCTTGGGCACCCCCTTGGTGATCCTTTATAATTGGAATGCATCAAAAACAAGGAAATCTATACTGTAGCGACCCGTGGTTGAGTCTTGAAGTTTTTAAAGCCGATCTCTGCCGTGTACCTCTCCCAAGCTGTCGGCTAGCGGATTGCCAGCGTTATGCACGCAGCTGTACCCAGCTCTTTAAGTAACGAGCACTCGTGTCCCATACACCGCACGACTACAAGTGTCTCGGCAGCATGCAGCTGTACCCAGCTTCTTAAGTAACGAGCACTCGTGTCCCATACACCGCACGACTCCGAGTGTCTCGGCATTAATTGCTTAGATGAAATCTTAGCAATGAATACAGCTCTGTCCTGTTGTATCTCTTTATTCACAGATAGCCAGTAAACAAAGCTCGACATTATTGCACGGCCATTGTCAAGGTCATGCACGAAGACACATTTCACATAACCGGTACTTTTTACAAAATAAATAACCCCGGACGGCGATGACCCAAACCCACCCAACTAATTGAACACAAACACAACATTATTTACAAGTTAAGAAATTAATAAATACAACAGGAAAAACATTAACAAAATCAGTGAACGTACAACCTTCCCACAATGCATCACTCCGGCAGCGCTGACTGCCGGGTCGCTACAATACTAATAAAAGGCAAAGCCCTCACTGACTGACTCACTCACTCACTCATCACTAATTCTCCAACTTCCCGTGTAGGTAGAAGGCTGAAATTTGCCAGGCTCATTCCTTACAGCTTACTTACGAAAGTTAAGCAGGTTTAATTTTGAAATTCTATGTGTGAGGGTCATAACGGTCGTCAACGTCCGCCATGTTGAACTTTCTTATTCATGGCCCCATCTTCACGAAATTTGGTAGGTGGCTTCCCTGCTCTAACCAAAACCGATGTACGTACTTATTTCAGTGGTATGATGCCACTGTCGGCCGCCATATTGAAGATTCCAATGTCACTAGTTCTCCAACTTCCTGTGTAGGTAAAAGGCTGAAATTTGGCAGGCTTATTCCTTACAGCTTACTTACAAAAGTTAAGCAGGTTTCATTTTGAAATTCTATGTGTGAGGGTCATAACGGTCGTCAACGTCCGCCATGTTGAACTTTCTTATTTATGGCCCCATCTTCACGAAATTTGGTAGATGGCTTCCCTGCGCTAACCGAAACCAATGTACATACTTATTTCAGTGGTATGATGCCACTGTCGGCCACCATATTGAACTTTTCAACGGTCCTTGTTACTTATGGGCCCATCTTCAAGAAATTTGGTACGCAGGTTCCCAACGTTAACTGAATCCTACTTACGTACATATATACGTCCATAGCCTGCAGCTCGGTCACCATGTGAGGCGGCGTTGGGTCCCCCATCCCAATGCCTCCCACATTGTTGGCTGCCTGTCTATATAAGGCCGTCCGTCGCTCCAGTCTCTACATTCCCTTCCTTGCTACGCCACGGGATTCACGTCTCCCTGCTGATAACTACAGCCTTTTTATTTAATCCACGGCTTATCCGCTGTTTTATTGTTCATTTATTACAATTATAGTTATTGTGTAGGTATTTTAGACTTACTTTACATTGTTCAGGTACCCATTTCCTTTATCATTCCAACCGTACCCCCATTAACATGTCTATCGAGGTGATCACCATCGATCAAAGAACTGTCACTTACCGAGTGGTTTCCATGCCCGGAGATGGCACCTGCCTTTTCCATTCTCTGTGTTACATATTGCACGGCCATATCAGGCTCACTCTTGATATCCTGTGGAACATTGTGTCTTATGTATTGAATGACTGGGATAGGTTCAAAGTGTGGACTGATGATGGTACAGGAGATAATTATACTACACAGGAGCACTATAAGAGTGAAATGCTTAAGCCCTTCACCTATGCATCTGCATGTGAGTTGATGGCTGCCGCTGAATTGTTCGGTTCGCTTTCAAGTGTACCGAAATGGCCAAATATTTTACACCTTTCAACAACCGCCAATGCTTCTTAAACATCTTAGATTGACAGGTGATGATTTCAGTAGTGGACACTTTGATGTTTATGAATGTTTAAACTCTCAAAAGCTGGACGTGAAGTTATCGATGAAACCGGTTGTATACTTACAACGCTTGACAGATGCCGAATGTCTCTTCAACACAAGTCCTACAAATACTGTCGTAATTGAAACAAACCATGAAACTCAAACCGATTATGACAGCAGCGATCCAACCTGTGAAATTTAAAACAAGATTACTGTTCACATGGCCAATTGTACGTTGCATGCTCAAGAGTAAGCTCAGCGCACAGCTTGGTCATATTACAACCGGAGGGCCAAACTCACAATGTGGTATACAAAGAGATCCTGAACAAATAATTATTGGTATATTTTCCCTCAGTTTAAAAAGGTTTAATTTTCTTCTTAATAAAAATTTTAAGGCAGTACTTCGCTAGTGAGTAATAAATGCAAAAACACCATTTCAGAAGCTAGTTCCAAAATGAACTATTTTCAAAATAGCAGAACTTCCAGTCATGAGTCCTTCTGGCAGGAAGAGGCGGATCCAGGCTGACAGATATTGGAAGTGATGTCTGAGATGTTCCAGCTGTCAGTCATTCAGTCTGCACAGGGAGGAAGCAAAAAGGGATTAGAACCCAGAGCCAACCCCTGGAGCGGCAGGTAATTTCAAACACCAGAACCCTTAAGCTGTCCCGTGCCAGTGCATACATTATGTACCTTGGCCCTAGTGTATGTGATAAAATGTAGAAACTTTAAAAAATGTGTCTGACACTTCAGCCTAAAACAAAACATCATAGAAAATAAGTTTTTTGTTTCTTTTTTGTGCGTATTACTAACTTCCTTGCACTAAAACTTTTAAAATGAAGGCACTTGGACGGCAGAATTTTTGTACACGAGTCAAACTAATTTCTCAAATATTTCTGGTAGCAGCATTTTGAACTATTTTTGTAACCCTCTAGAAACACGTCTGCATTTATCTTGGGGGAACTTCATTATTAGATCAGTTAAGCAAGAGTTAACAAAGCTTGATTAAAAAAAGGCACAGGTAAGCGTTTCAATTTTAGGAAACTTTTTATCATCTGTATTGTTCTCAAGAGTACAAGGAGATCAAACTACACAAACTCTGTTATTAGGTACTCCTGTCAAAAAGCAAAGGAGGTCATCATTTTCCTTCTGAAATATCAGAAATCATGAATTGAACAAGGTTCCAAGTTTGTGGGGCACAGGGGTATCAACCTGGGTGTACTGTGATGTGTTGTATTCTTGCTCCACGTTATAGCATTTTCTGATAGACCTTTATTCCAAATTCTATAGGTCACTTACCAAATTGAGATCTGGTGACTGTAGCAGCCACTGTGTGACAACCACTCCTCGTTGTGAGACACAGGATGGGTCAGGGGCTGATGTGTACAGTGTGTTACATTCAAATAAAGAATTTCCAGTGGACTATGCTGCAGGCCTTGTATTGTCTCAAAGAACATAATTAATCAGTTGTTGTAGGTCAAGATGAGATTATCTTCCCATACCTTTCAATACATTTTTTTAAAATTTTATAAAGTTTTACAACCCTCCTTTTTTATAAAAATGGGTCCAAAAGTAGTAGAGTTATCACAAATATCCCACTTCTGCATTTGTATGTTAGACACCCACTTGTACTTTTTTCTTCTTTAGTGAAAGTGTTTTATCAGTCATAATTGGTTGATACCTACTGCAATTTTACCAATAACTGGGTAGGATTAGCTGTAACTGGAAGTTCATTGGATGAATGAACTATTAAATTGACAGGATTTAGACTTTAAATCAAGCAGGTTGTGTGGTATTTCACAGTGATAGGCTGGGGAGAAAAAGAGTTGGCTTCATAGGCTGAAACGAATGAAAATGCAAACAGACATTTTTGTTTTTTACAAAATCAAGCACAATTTCAAGAAAAAATAGCCTAAGATGAAGAGTTATGCCCAAGCCATTTTCCCACACCTAAAAATAGACAAATCCGGTGTTAAACTCCCCAATCTGGCAGCTACGACTATTTCCCTCTGAACACCAACTCCCTTTAAAGTGCATGGCAATTATTTTCCCACTTTTAGGAGAAAGGGGAAACACCTCCAAAACTGATATGACCAGGAAACAAAATATGGCTATTCCCATCCTAAACACTGTTAGTTGCACAATATCAGCAATCACCATTACATTCTCAATCATCATTGAAACAATACCCCATACAGGCAAGCACCAAAACACTTCTGATTTAAATGCTGTGCTGTCCTTCCATTTCGCTGGCTTGGTGCCACTCAATCATCTAGCCCACTCAATCAGCTGCCACACACCTATTTTGATCCATACAGCCTGAGAAGAACTCACAGAGAGCCACCTTGCAAATTCAATTATGGCACTGAGTTATTTATAACACTACAACATGTCCCCTGGGATGCCCTGTATTCCTCACCTTGATAACTTACAAAAAATACTTAGTTAATATAGTGCTGTTCTAAAATGAACATCATTCTAAGGAAATCCATAATTACATACACATAATACAACTGCTTATGTCTATATTTTTGCAGATGGCGTGCACAAGCAGGTCAAATGATTTGCTCACAGCCACTGGCAAAAAATGAACGAGCATCCTGGTAGTTTAAAGTCCAGTTACTTAGCGACCTTCCTTCATTGTCTTGCCATCACATGTGTATGTATGCATACACATTTTTAATCATCTGCTTTAGAATATCAGAACTCAGAAGGTTCATAATGATCAAAAGATTATCATGTAGAGATGTATAATAACAGTTGTACATTCCAAACCACAGTAACAAAATGTAATAATCATGGATATATTCATCCACCCACAATAAATATAAAATTATTTATTGATTTTTTTTAGGCCCCAATAGTGTCATTATCATTGTCACAGAAGTCCTAGTGGATCATCATAGTACATTAATTTCAGAGTTGTTATTTTATATAAAACAAGGACATTTTCGCTTCTTGAGGAGACATGTTGCGACAAACATTCTAGGCTTTATTGAGAAACAGTAAGAGTAAATCAGGTCTGTAGTGTCTGACTGGATTCATTTTGAAATGCTCATAATGTGTGAGTTATAATGTTTTCCATTAGGGTGCTGTATTTAATCGAGCATGTCAATTATCTTAGTAGTTTTGTTCTGTAAGTAATGCAATAAACAAGGACCTTCTTGCATCCTCTGTCATCTGTTTTGTTACGGAACAAATATGCTGCAATATTATGCTGTTTTAAATATTATGATCCCAGGACATAACTAAATGACAAAGTGAAACAAAGACTTCCTCTGCTTATAAAATATTTACTGAGTCCTGTTATTTTGCATCTTTAACATATTTGTGGAAACTAACATTAAAACAAAAGTCATTTCTTAAATTGTCACCAAATTGGCTGAGCACTGGGGCATAGGCAACCATGTTGCTGGTTCAGTCCAAAACTTTAACTAACTGTGAATCTTAGCATTTTGCTGTTCTGAAGATGTATGGAAATGTTGTTCCCTAAGATGCTGCCCACCATTGAGAGGTGGTATATACAGTAAAATAAAGTTTCTTTTTAATTTATGCCCAATTATTTACTGCACTTATATCAATATATGTGGCACAGTAGCATAGTACTTAGGATTTTCAGATTCAACATTCTATATTCAAATCCTGTGCTTGGTGGTTGTCTGTATGAAGACATTGTATTCTGTTGTGTGCCAGTGGGTTTGCTTTCACCGCTCAAAGACATGCATTTTTAGGTTGAGCTTTGATTTTAAAATGTTCTGGAGTATGGGACCATTGGGGGAGTGTGTTAGTAGGGCCTTCAATGGACTGGGTCATATCCGGGGGCTGTTTCATGTCTTGGGCCTAATTCTACCAGAATAGGCTCAAGCTCCAAATAACCCTGAATTGAATTTACTGAATTTGTAAATTATAAGATTATGCCACATTGCTTTCATTAAGACATAACAATTTTGGTAATGTAGAAAACACAATAAAACAAATTAAACACAGCTATCCTTCAAAGACACCCAAATGCTTTCTGTGACCTTTCTTGACAACCCAAATTCCTTCAATTTACAGAATATTGAATGGAAAGTAACAGGTTGATTGAGTCAAATGGATAACATAACATGGTCAAACTCACTTAATCCATTTTATGGTTATAAAGGGTTTAGACCTTATTGTGGAAGTATTGAATTACATTGGAGCCAGCCTTGGACAGGGTGCCCACCCCTCACAAAAATATGTATGTACTAAAAATATTCCCTTTCAATTATTCTAAGGCAATGTGTACCACACACAGTGACAAAAACGTTTGTTAGTCTCAATAACCTTTCACTGTTAGAGTGCTTTATTCATGCAGAGATGGCTAAAAATGCATTTTTAAATTCCTGGCATTCAACTCTGCCAAACATTCAGTGTCAGATTAAAATAGAAATTGGCCCAAGGATATTAAAGTTATGTACGGTGCCAGCCTGAAGGTTGATATTGAGAGTACATGGCAGTGTTCCGAAAAACTAAATGACATACTATCCATATTCATTTTATTGAAGGTACAGTGATAAGCACTGCTGTCTAAATCCTCCAGAGACCTAGGTTTAAATACCAATCTGGCCACTGTCAAAGGAATCACTTGCAATTCCTAAACTGTGACTAGTTAGTTACCTAAAAGAACAAATTCCTGTTCTTAGATGCCTGCCTGTGACTGTAACATATCAATCCAACAGTGTGGATGCTGAGTTTTATATAGTAAAGGAGGGAACACCTATTGTGGGTAGAGATCTATTTGCTGCACTTAAAATGCAATTAATGGATGGCTTTATTATTACATTGACCTTTACTTCAGTACAAGCAGTGTCAGCACTTACACAATCAGTTAACAACAGTGCTCTGGGTTGTGCAAAAGACTTCAGAACACATGTGAAGCTGGTCCAACAGAAATTATTCCATTTACCTTTCTTAATCAGAGATGCTGTTTCAGAGGAGTTAAAAAAGCTAGTTGAACAAGATGAAAAAGTGGAGTCCTCTGAATGGGTTTCACCGATTGTAGTAATGATAAAGAAAACTGGAGGGATTCGTTTTTGTGTTGATCAGCGTGAACCTAACAAAGTAGTTGTAATTGATATTTATCCATTACCATATATGGAAGAAATATTTGCAGAACTAAGAGGTGCAAAGGTATTTTCAACACTGGACCTTCAAAGTGCCTATCATCAAGTACTACTTCATGAGGACAGCCAAGATCTCACTACATTTATCACCCATGACGGTTTATTCCGCTTCAAATGTGTTCCTTATGGACTTGCTTCAGCACCTGGTTATGTTCAGAGGATGATGGCATCAATTTTGAAAAATCAGCAAGGAGTACAGTGTTATTTGGGCAAAATTATTGTGTATGGGTCAACCCTTGATCTTCATGAAAACACCTTAAAGCTGTCTTGCACCACATTAATGCAGCAGGATTACAACTGAATTTTTCAGAATGTCAGTTTAGACAAAACAAATTGTCATTCTTAGGTCATATCATTTCTCAAGAAGGCTTAAAATCGAATTCAGAACATTTGAAAGCAGTTATGCAACCACCCGAAGCCTATGATCTGCAGGCATTATATTCTTTTTTGGGTCTCACTACTTGATATGCTGAATTTGCATCTAATTACGCATCAGTGGTTAAACCATTGAGAGCATTACACCATGGAACTTCACTTCTTCTGTGGTCTGATGTATTGTAAAACAATTCATTGTACATAGCCTAGCACTAACTCTGTTTAACCCTATATTACGTACTGTGGTCACTACAGATGCTTCAGACTATGGCTGAGGAGCAGTCCTTACACAGATTCACTCAAATAATAAGGAGAGAACTATATAATTTGCATCCAGAACATTCAGCAAAACAGAATAAAAATAAACTCTGGCAATGTGTGTGGGCTACAGAAAAGTGGAGAACTTACCTATGGGGACGTCACTTTACGCTATGGACACCTCATAGCTCACTCATGACTTACTGACAACTAAAGGACTGAGAAGAGCAGGAATGCACATAGCTAGATGGTCAGCCAGACTTCTAATCTTCAATTACATCATTCAGTACAAACCAGGTTCAGAGAATTTTACAGTTGATTGCTTGTCACAACTACCATTTCCTCCAGCAGATAAAATGCCTGATGGACATTTATATGGTGGCACTGATAAAAACATTCCCTCCCATTATTACTACAGAAGAATTTAAAATGCCTTTCTTGAATGTCCAGTACATATTAAACTAAAAGAGCTTTTACAAAAGAAATGGACAAAATCTGAAAAAAGCCTAGACCCAAATCTTCGAGTGTGTTACAGAGACATGAATTGTCTATAATGGATGGCTATATTATTCGTAGATCTCTCCGCTTACTGGTGCCACAGGACTTACAGGATAGACTTGTACATATTTGCACATAAGTGTCATCAAGGTATTGTCATATCAATATCGTCATATCATTGGTGGCCTGGAATGGATGTCCAGGAGGAAGCGGCAATTTGTTCATGTGTAACATGTCAACGCCATGACAAAACAGCTATTGTACACACTCCACCACTTCAGCCAGTACCTTTTCCTAACTTTGCATGGGTGAAACTTGCAATAGATATTGTAGGACCATTTGCTGATAGAGCACAGGACTGCTTTTTTGCAAAAACTGATTTCAGATAATGGTCCTCAGTTTGTCTCTGAGGAATTTGGAACCATTGTGAGAGAGAGAAATATAATACACAGGAGATCATCATTATACTATTCCCACGCAAATGGTGAAATTGTGAGATTCAACAGAAGTCTCAAAGAAACGATACTAACAGCCATCCTTGAAGGAAAACCTTGGAAAGAATTAGTTTCTGAGTTCTTACGTAACTATCAAGTAACTCACCAAGCAACAACTAAGATGTCTCCTTCAGAGCTAATTCATGGTAAACAGATGCATACAAAGTTACATATTGGAGTATTTAAAGAAAATGTAAAGCTTGAGACACAAAAGAAGGCTATTATACTATACATGCAGTACAACATAAACAGGACAAAAGTAAAATTTACACAAATCTAAAGCAAGGGGCCAGGGAAGTTGATTTTCAGCCTGGATCTTTTGTGTGTGTGAAAAAACCTGGAATACAAAAGAAAGGAAGATCTAAGATTACTAAACCACTTAAGAATATTGAGAAAGAAAGGACAGTATACCTATGAGTTGTCAGATGGAGGTATATGGAATGCTGTTCATCTTGCTCTTGTTGGTTCAGACACCGGAGAGGAAAATGATGAAGGACATCTATCTGTTTCTATTATGTTAAACAGGCTTGCCCAATCTGAAACCATTAGACAGAGTGAAAGAGTTAGAAAACGACCTGTGTGGATCAATGATTACCAGATGTAAATGACAATAATAGTTGGTTTTGGATTATTGCAGAATGCATTTTCACATGTTTTTTTCAACTTTTAAAATCCTGTGTGCTATTTGGGATGATTGAGTGCAGGTTCTGTTAGTTTACAAAATATAATTTGGTACTGCTGCTTGAACTGACTGAATGCATAACAGTGGTGCCAGTCCATCACCGGACTCTCTAATTCATACATGTACTCTACATCTACATCTAATCATACAAGGCAAATTTTGAGACATTATTCAAGTCAGCCTGCATGGCTTACGATATGAAGAATTAGAGTGCTCAAAGGAAAAACTCACACTGACATTGGGAAAACATACTATTGCTACACACAAAGTGGCCAGGATGGGATTTGAACCCGGAAATTTGAGGGAGCAACATGAAATATTGTGCCACCTTCAACTGATTATTACTCGAATGACTATAATTACAGAGCCTGGATAATCCAAAGCCCTTCTACACATTTAGAAATAGTTGTTTAAAAAAATCATAAATAATTCAAGAAAACTACATACTGCAGTAATGCTTCCTTGTGTTTTAGAGAGTATTCAAAAGCTGCCTTCTGTACCCAAATAAGTCCAAAACAAATACAATTAATAAAAATGAAGCTGACAAGAAGGGACACCTATGCAAAAAGTCAAGTAACAAAGCAAAAGGGGAAAAGCAATGAGTCTTCTAAGTCCTTCTAATGGGCTTAGGCCCCCTGTCTTTCAGAAAGAGTAGTAAATGAATTCACTCATCACAGAAATGTTCCAATACACTCCCTTCTCACCTCCAGCACCTTCTTTCCTTTATCTCTGGTCTAATTTCCTCAGTTTTACGCTCACTTCCTATAAATTGCATGTTTAGTTAATTGATGGCTCTAAAGTGGCCACACATGTATGAGTGCGTGCACACATGTCAGTGTGTCTTTCAGTGAACTATTACCTTCATCTTGGTTCTCTCTTGCACACAATGCTGCTAGGATTAGCCTCAGAACCCCCAGCTATGAAAACTAGATAGGTTTGAAAGTAAGTGGGTTAATCCTGTATTTGTGTTGAGCTCATTTTAATAAAAACATTGGGATATATTTTGATTTTTCACTATAAATATAAATGCCCCAAATGCATCAGCAAAATAAAGAATTTAAACAGCTAATATAACATAATTTTTGATAAATTTTGCTTTTTTTTTGGTTTGTGCGACTGTCCCATTGTGTAATGCAGAGTGGTGCGCCATCTACTGAACATTCTACCACAATACAAGTGCTGTATGTAGACATTTTAACTGTGTTCATTTTGGTCTATGAAAGAATAATTTAAAGTATGCGTAAGTGTGAACGTTTCTTCATGAAGTACTTTTAGCAGTAGCATTGTCACACGTACAGAGTGTAGTGAAATTCTTTTTTGCTTGTGTTCTCCCAGGCATCATGAAAAAACAAGAAAGAGTAAAGTACATTTTACTTTTTAATAGAAAACACAAATTGCTTTACTTGAAGTTTCAGTTACCCTCATGAAAGGATCCAGTGTCTACCAGAAAAGAATTTGAATTGTATTGATATGTGTATATTGATGAATTTGAATTTAATTGTAATTCAGTGTTATTATGAATCTAAGCATATTAAAATGGAATATTAGTATATTTTGCAGTGGTATATTGGGTCAAGACCTTCTCCACAGAGTGGTTGAATATACTTTAAAGTTCTGACTCAACAACACTGATTGTGAAAAAGAGTAGGGTGTTCCTGTAATTCTATCCTAGGAAAGTCTTATAAACACTGTGGACTGAAGGAGGCAACCCAGAGCCCCAACCACCAGACACAACTCAGCCGAACACAATTTCAAGAGTAAAATAAAATAATACTTATTTTATAATCGTACCTGAACACAGTAAAAGGCAGTCCAACACAATTTAATTGAAAGAACAAGCACCTCTTCCACTACAACCTCTGTGAGCCTCATCCACCTTCTCTGGATTCTGGCCCTGAGGTAGCTGAGACACCTTCTTTTATGCTGGACCTGGGAGTACTTCCAGTGTTATGACATTACATAAAGTAAACACTTCCGGGTCACACGTAAGATCCCCATAATAGGGATCTGCGGCACCTAGAGACCCTAATATGGTTGCACCGCCATGCTGGGTTGTGCCTGCCTTCTTGTTGTCCTTCCATTGAGGGCCTCCTGGCCGTGTAAGATTTTATCCTGATTCCCAGTCAGGATGCCAGTCCATCCGCTCCCACACTTACAACAAAGGGCTGCCATTAATTTCTAATTTTGCCTTCACAGTACATACTATATACACATAATTTACAACTGTGTATTGTGTATATTAATTATAACCATCCACCATCTATTTTCTAATCCACTTAGCCAGTTCAGGGAACAATATTACAGCTATGAGGTTACTTTTGAGTCAATTTCCTTATAAAATGTATTGTTCCTCATTTTGATAGCATGAACATATTAGTGCCACTTGGGCATTGTACGTCTTGCTGTCCATCTCAATGAGAATTTGTAAACATGATGTGAAATATAGAGGAGGGACCAAGGGGTCTTAACTCTTTTGCATGATACTCAAGCTCTCAAGCTCAAGTTACCTACTGCATTCTAAAAGCATACTGTATATGTAAAACTTGGCAAATGCAGTATTAAAGAAAAAACTATAACAGCTTCTTAAACTGCTCAACATAAATTTAGATAATGAATATAATGTGCCCGCATTCCAGTAAGCTGAGCCAAATTACTGTGTGGGCACTGCAAGCAATATGCTCCTGAAAAAAACAAGTTGCATGTGAGCATATTCTTACAACCAGATATTACTAAAGGGTATCTCTTTGTGATCAGGATATCCACTGTGTGCTGTAGTTGACACTATATGGAGTTCCAATTGGCACATTTAGAATGCCCAATCCAGAGCATTTCGACCTAGGATGGAGATGGAGTGGAGTGGGACCAGTGACGGCTTGTAATGCAGTGCCTGGTATCAACACATGTCAACATCCATTAAAACCTCACTCTGATGTGTACTTGTTTCATTGTGTGGCCTGACAGTGGCACACCTGTCACCCAAACCCAACACAAGCAGATACCAAGACCCAAGTTCCAGCACAGCACACATTTTTATTCACATGGGGAAGAGCTGTTCCCCTCACTCCCCAAAGCAGCACAGTACAGTCATGCACCAAACACAAGTAATACACTACTTTTCTTCTTCTTCTTTCTCTCACGTCTTCGCCTCCATTCCTTCTCTGGCAAGCTTTGTCCAAATTCATCCTAACTCCATCCTTCTATACAGCATCCAGAAGGGCTCTAAGTGTCTGGTGATCTTCTTCCGCCAGCACTTCCGGGTGTAATGGACATGCTCCAACAAAGGGCTCAGCCGCTCCTGCAGCACACTCTGGTAGTCCCACCCCTTTGGACAGTTGAGCACATGTATCAGATATAATGTGTATGTGGTTAGTAGAACTGTGGTGTGCCTTGGGATGTTTCTGGTTCCAAAAAGTGTGCCACCAAAGAAAAAAGGTTAGGAAACACTGATCTAGAAAATAGTATGAGGCTACATTTTTTTGGCAGACTTAGTGAAGTGACTCAATTCAGGAGGAAAGTAACTAAGACATTTAGAGGCCTGAAGGAAAGGAGGGCAACATTTATGTTCAAGATAATATAGGTATCCTGATTGTAAAGGCAGAATAATAATTTAGGTTGGATTTGTCCTGTGGTGTAGTACAAGACAAGTTGGGGGGTGATCTATGTTTAAAGATTTGGGAGTCTGTGGATCTTACAATGTGAATTTGTGCCCAGGTGAGGTAAGCTTGGCAAACTTGCATAGGACTGGACAGACCGGAAGCAAGTGCAAAATAAAATTAGGGTGGGAATGACTTTGGGTGTGGTAAATAATAAACTGGGATTAATAACTTCAGAAAAATCAGAGGACTAGTGATTGCATGATGTGGATTTGCAGAATACAGTGGACATGGCCAAGGACTGGGCACTGTACTAGCAGAGGCAGAATAAGATTTAGTTTTGGACTTATGCTATGGATGTGTTATAGGACAGACAGAAGTCCATGTTATTGGAAGATTACAAAGATTGGGGTGCAGACATTATGGTGTGGGTTTTGGCAGAATAGGAAATTGGGCAAGTTAGCAGCGACTTTGGCAATTTAGAGACAGGTGTAGTATAAAATATGGGTGGATGGTGCACCTGTTCCTTTCCACATCTATGGGGCAAGTTATGGGAAGAATAAGGGGACTGTGGACATCATGGACTGAGGTTTTGCAGCACAGTAAAAACTGGACAGCTGGCATTAGACTGGGCAGCTTGGTGGAAAGGGTATAATACATTTCAGCCTGAATTTGTCCTATGGGTCAGGTACTGGACAGGCCAAGATGTGCACTGATATAAAAATGATACACAACCTAAAGTACTACATTTAACATGTATTTCTATTCAGTTTTGAAATGCATTGTGCTACAGTATAATTCAAAGGTTTATAGTTACATTAAGATGAAAACACTGCTGCAACATAGAAATAGTAGTTTCCTAACAGAACTTTACTGTTCAGATCATTTTTTAAGTGATACATAAGCTGAAGCACTACATCTCAAATATAGTCTATTTTAGCATTGAAATGCATTGTGCTATGTTGAAGTACTTTATAACTCAAAGCTCTATGATTTCATTAAAGTGAAAACACTGCTACAAAATATAAATTGTGGTTTCCTAACAGAACGTTGCTGTTTAGATCAATTTCTAACTGATATACAAACTGCAGTACTACATTTCACTTTCAGCATTTTTAGCCTTGTAATGCACAATGCATTTCAATGCTAAAAAAGACTATATTCATATGTGGTGATGCAACTTATGTGTCACTTAAAAAATTACCTAAACAGTAAAGTTCTCTGCGTTACAAGACTTAAAAAAAACTACATGTGAAATGCAGAGCTGCTACTTGTGTATCATTTAGACATTGATCTAAACAGTAATGTTCTGTTAGAAAACATTTTTTTATATGTTGCAGCAGTGTTTTCACCTTAATGCAACTATAGAACTTTATACAGTACTTCAATGTAGTACAATGTGTTTCAAAGCTGAAAAAACAACAGTCAAGTATAACTGAATGCCCTGTTGATATATTAGGGTGAAAACACTGATGCAACATATTAGTTATAGTTTTTACCTGGTGGCAAGAAGATGCCATGGACAGGGGCAATGACAGGTTGGCAAAGGAAACCAGGGGCTCCTAGAGGAGTACCAAGCCTTGTTTGTGTGTTGGTGTCCTGAAAGGGCTATAGATAGGGGTACCAGGGCAAAATAAAGAGGTTTGTCACCTGCTCAAAAGTGAGAAATGTTACCCTAGGACAGTAGAAGGCAAGCAAACCCCCAAAAGTGAGTCATATTATTCATGTCTCATAATGCCATCACCCTGCCCCCAAATAGATGCTGAGGAACATAACCTGCTGTACTAATGTATTACACAAAGTGATATAAACCAATCACATAAATGAAAAAGAAGAAGAACCTAGTGTATTAGTTTTGAGATTTTCCTACTTAACACAAAATATATTTTGTGATGGTAGGGGTAAATGAAGCAAGAAATTGTTAGGACTTTTGCTTTATTTCTTGTCTTATTGTATTTTTGCCTTCCCAACTATTTCTTTGCTATACCCTGGCCCTTTGGTAATTTTCCTAGTTTAGAGGAAGCTTAAAGGTGCTACCTTTTGAAATATTGAGAGAAAGTTGTGAAAGCTGCAAGATCAAAATTTTTTTCTGAAGTTATTGGCTCCAACTCTCACAATCCCCGTGTACTTTTTAACACATTGAGTTCTGTACTTAATGTTCGTGAACCTGTCTTTCTGGAAGCCTCTAGTGAAACTTGCGACAAATTTCTTTTCTTTTTTTTGGAGAAGGTTGTAAGCACTAGGGCCCTCATTTCACCACCTTCTTATGATCCATCCATTTTAATACCCTGTTTGGCTGTATTTGACCATTTTGAGCCTGTCACTCTTCCCTCTTTACAGCAGCTCGTTTTCAGTATGAGGCCGTCTGGCTTCCCCTGATGTTGTCCCTCCTCGACTTCTTAAGGAGGTCTTTTCTACCTTGGGTCCTTCTATTCTTACAATTATTAATAGTAGTTTAACCTCTAGTGTGGTGCCTAAAAGTTTTAAACATGCTGTTGTGCAACCACTGTTGAAAAAAACAAGTCTGGACCACTCTGTTATGTCTAATTTCCTAATTGTGAATTTCCCCTTGGGATTAATAAAATATCTATCTATCTATCTATCTATCTATCTATCTATCTATCTATCTATCTATCTATCTATCTAATTTTAGGCCTATTTCCAAACTACCTTTTTTGTCCAAACTCTGGAAAAAGTCATCTATACCCAACTGAAGTCCTTTCTGGACAAACATGCAATTCTGGAAGTGTTCCAGTCTGGGTTTAAAACTCACCACAGCACTGAGTCCTCTCTGTTAAGGGTTTTTAATGATATTCTTTTAACAATGGACTCTGGTGACTGTGTACTACTTGTGCTTTTGGATTTAACAGCAGCCTTTGACACGATAGACCATGAGATCCTCATCTCCAGGCTGGAGCAGTGGGTGGGCATCACAGTTTCACCTCTCCAATGGTTTAGGTCCTATCTCTCAGATAGAAGTTTTTGTGTCAGTATTGATGATTTTACTTCCACCTCTGTTGCCCTCCCCTGGGGGGTACCACAGGGCTCCATCCTGGGACCTCTTCTGTTCTCCTTATACCTTCTGCCACTCTGCGCTCTTTTTCGGAAACACTGTATTTCCTTTCATCTTTATGCAGATGATTGTCAGGTTTATTTCCCTCTGAAGCGCCAAGGCCTATGTTCTGTCCAGCCCCTGCTTGACTGCCTTATTGACATAAGGAGTTGGATGGCATTAAATTTTCTAAATTTTAATGAGAACAAAACAGAATTCATGCTATTTAGATCCAATGGCACCAGCGGGGCCCCCTGCATTGACCTTTCCACTGTGGCTCATTTTGAGAAAACCACAATCACAAATTTAGCTGTGAAAATGGATCCAACTTTGAAACTTGATAGCCATGTGAACGTAGTGGTAAAATCTTGCTTTTTCCAGTTGAGGTGGCTGTCAAAAACCAAGCCTGTTTTGTCTAAGCGCAACCTTGAAACAGTGATACATGCTTTTATAACATCTCATCTAGATTACTGCAATGCACTTCTTTTTGGAATTAGCCAGGCCTCCATTGCTCGCCTACAGCTGGTGCAAAACGCTGCTGCTCAATTTTTAACTGGCAGAAGAAAGCATGAGCATGTTACCCCGATTTGCCCAGAGGGGACTGGGCGGTCTCATGGTCTGGAATCCCTACAGATTTTATTTTTTCTCCAGCCGTCTGGAGTTTTTGTTTTTTCTGTCCCCCCTGGCCATTGAACCTTACTCTTATTCGATGTTAATTAATGTTGATTTATTTTGTTTTCTTATTGTGTCTTTTTTCTATTCTTTATTATGTAAAGCACTTTGAGTTACTGTTTGTATGAAAATGTGCTATATAAATAAATGTTGTTGTTGTTGTTGTTGATTTTGGCTTCCTTTCACTGGCTACCAATTCGTTTTCGAATTCATTTTAAGATCCTTGTATTTGTTTTTAAATCCTTTAATGGTTGTGCCCCTCTTTATTTGTCGGAACTGCTGCACCCTTTTGTACCATCTCGCTCTCTCAGGTCAGCAGACCACATGCTTTTATGTGTTCCCAAGGCACGATGCAAACTCCGAGGTGAACGAGCCTTTTCAGTTGCAGCCCCAAAACTCTGGAACAATTTGCCGTTGCACGTTAAGCAGGCTCTTTCGCTAGCTGCTTTTAAATCATTTTTAAAAACACATTTTTACTCTCTGGCTTTTAACTGAGTATGGGATGTTGGCTAACATCCTTACTTATTTTTATTAAGATTCTCTTCAGTTCTTATGTACTTATGTGTTTGTTTCATTTGCCCTTTGGTTTTGTGTGTCTGATATGCTGGGGTTTTATTGTACAACACTTTGGTCAGCCTTGACGTTGTTTTTAAAGTGCTTTATAAATAAATAAAATAAATAAATAAAATACCAGGAAGATTTTATCTATTTTGTCCATTTTCCTAAGTGAGCGCTTGATTGACAGTTTTTCTGTTCTGCTCTATCCTTATGGCAATGATCAGATCTTTTTTCCTCTTTATCCCCCTGTTTACTCCTCTTAAGTAGACTATCACCTGGTTACATTTCCACTTCAGCATTCACGTCTGTTTCCTGCAAGATTATAACAAAAAAAGTGAGAGACCATTAAGGTAAGGTATGATGTTACCAGATCCCATGGCAATTGGAGAACACTCAGTCTCAGACTGGACCTTATGGGGCAATTCTGCGTAGATTCTGCATGGTGCAGTAGAAGCATCAGGTGCTGTTAATGGGTTTTTAGCCTGGCTTTATTTTCTGGAATAGAAGTAATTTTTACTGTAGTTTTGCCAGAAGTGATAGCGGGATAGGGTTTAAGGCAACCTCATGCTGGAAGGAAACTTAAACCTTAACTTGGCTGATGAGTTCAGGAAAAGACTTGTCTAGCATAAGGTAGAAAGGCCAGAGTTGAAAGAGGGAGAAGGACAGAGGATAGGGAAATGGGTGTCTAGAGAAGAGCATAAAGGAAAATTTTTGGGTACCCCAGTGACTGACGAGTTTATGAGAAACCTCATCTTATACAAACACTGGTTCAAGGCCCATTTAGTTAGACCCAGAAAATTATCTTGTTCATCATTTTCTCATTTGTGTTTTATTATCATCTCTCCCTTATCATCATGTATGGCCACTGTGAGGACTCTAACTCATATATACAACTGAAGCAGGACCTGCTTCCTTTAACCCTGTTCTTTGGTATATCCATCCATCCATCTCCAGGTTGGGGGTCATAGCAGGCTGGAGCCTATCCTGTCAGCATCAGGTGCAAGGCCATAAAAAACACTTCCACTGCAGAGCACACTCATTTATAAATTGGAGTCAAATCATAACCTAACCTACACATCTTTGGGATGAACCCAGAGCATCCAAAGAGGCAAAGACAAAGTACAAGGACAAAAATCTCTGGACCTGTAAGGCAACAGTACCTTCCACTAAGCCGCAGTGCTATCGTGTATACATGATCATAATAGTTTATTACATTTTTTATTTAGATGCATAAATCAATTCCACTTAAACAAAAAGCTCTTAGTATCTACTATTATTATTAATGGCAGATATAGATATAGATATAGATATACTAGCCATCCCCCATGGTCCCGCCCTCGTAATAGTGAAACAGGACAAACTTAAAAATAAATAAACAAACAGGTATTGTTAGCTAAGTGGAACCAAGGTCAGCTCCAAAATGTGGCCAGAGGTAGAGCGAATCGAATGGAGGCTGGTACGTGAGTAAGGATGGCCCCGCCCGGCTCCCCACTCCTGACGTCACACTTCCCCATTCCCTTGGCCTGCAGCCTCTGTCTCAGATTACCGCGAATAAATCACTGCTACAAGCGAACTATGATACTTAGCGCGATGAGAGTAGTCACAAAATCAACCAGAATGTTCAAGCAAATTATAGAAAAAAACCTAATGGAAATCCATTAAGCAGTTCTGTTGTGAAAAGCATACAGACATACAGACAGACAGACAAACGTTGGATTTTATATATACAGTATACTGTATATATATATATATATATATATATAATATATATATATATATACCATGTTAACATTATCAATAATATAATTCAGTGTATTGGGGGCCTAAGCCTACCCTAACAGTCCATTGCGGCTCCCATTTTTGCACACTCCCACCCGAGGCCAAGGTGCATGTCGTTGGGAACATTCATCCGTTTTCCAACCTGCTGAATCTGAATACTGAGTCACGGGGGTTTGCTGGAGCCAATCCCAGCCAACACAGGGCACAAGGCAGGAACCAATCCTGGGCAGGGTGCCAACCCACCGCAGGACACACACAAACATACCCACGGGCCAATTTAGAATCGCCAATCCACCTAATTTGCATGTCTTTAAACTGTAGGAGGAAACCGGAGCGCCCAGAGGAAACCCACGCAGACATGGGGAGAACATGCAAATTTCACACAGGGAGGACCCAGTTAGCGAACCCAGGTCTCCTAACTGCGAGGCAGCAGCGCTACCACTGTGCCACCGTGCTGCCCTTTGTTGGGAACATGGAAGGAAAAATGGAGTACCCAGAAGAAACTCCCACAGACACAGCAGAATGTTTAAATTCCATGCAAATGGGGCCCCTTTGACATCTGGATTCAAACCCAGGATACTAAATCTGTAATGTAGCTGCACTAATCACTGTATTATGTATTTGTGAAGAATGATCTGCACCAGCACCACCTGATCAAGGCACCATGCAGTCCCTACATTGATGCGTTGAAGGCCAGATGTCCACATGACCATCATCATCTAATTCTTCCATGTGAAGCCTGAAAACCATGTGGACTGATTTAGATAATTTATGTTAGGTAGAATGCCCAGTGGGGACTGGGTGGTCTCATGGCCTCACAACCCCTGCAGATTTTTTTTCCAGCCTTCTGGATTTTTTTTCTGTCCTCCTGGCTATCAGATCTTACTTTATTCTTTGTTACTTAGTGTTGCCTAATCTTATTTTATTTGAGCTACATTATTTGCATAAAAACGTGCCATATAAATAAATATTGTTGCTATTGTTGTTATTTCTTTCCTTAGCATTCAAATATATATATATATATATATATATATATATATATATATATATATATATATATATATATATATATATATATATATATATTGCTGACTAAAAGCACTTAGGCTTTCATAATTACGTGATGCAGTGGCAAAGCAAATCGGGAACTTGTTATATTTTTGCATTAAATAACTGAATTATGACTTACTGTATATGGAAAGTGAGATGAAAACGGTGGAGGAAGCTTCACAGGTGTGCTCCGATCGCGCACCAAACACGCTCCTGTTAATTTGATGCAGTTACGCTAACATAACCAAAGGGACCTGAAGGTCTCAAGACAAACCGGATCTTCAGGTGTAAATCTATAACTTGTTTGGAAGGAGACTTCCGTATTGAGAAACTGTACTAGTGTAGCAATACCACACGCAAAAAACTGACGATTTTTATGACCCTAGAAAATACATTGCACACAAACATATCCAATTCTGAATTGTTCATCGGCCAATTTAATACGTTTTTACGAATATGCCATTAGCTGCAGTGCAAGCGAGTTATTTTATATCACACCGTGGTGACATATATCTAACATGGAACCCACTTCACTATTTGTGATACCAAAACAAACTGCGGTGCATTTTACCGTTTCCTCAGGTTGTGTGTGATCCCATTGTTCCCACTCACTCGTTTTTTGATTGTCCTTATACCATGACAAGGGCAGAGAAGCCCAGAGTTCATAATCGTAAAACATTTAGATTAAAAACTGTCAATCAACTTAAAACGCAAGTCTCCCAACTGTGGAAAGAATTCTAGGAAAATATACAAACGTGGGCTGAAAATGCAGACTTTACATGAACAGCGCTAAACTAACCCCCGAGACATTATCGCGTATACTGCTGCATCACTTAATCCATTGATGGCTCAAAAAAAGCAGCGCCTCCTCGGTTCTTTAAAATCCTTCAAGAGAAAATGAATTTAGGATCTAACAACATAAAAATTATACCGTAATTTGCGCGTCTTTTGCATGTGGAACTAAACAGGTAAGTTAAATTCTGAATATCGCAAAATTCACGGTACTTAATTGTAGTCTTCGACTACAGGAAGCAACAGAGTTAAGCACTACGCCACTGTGCTATTTAATTGTGAAAAAGGGAAACTGATATGTCTAGCATCGAAATATTTATAATTTATACCCAGGGTTAATAAATGAAATGTTTCTAACGGCGATTGTCATGAAAACTCATGAAACAAATAATGAACAATTAACGCTACTGTAGTATAAGAATTTTATCGACTATGCTTATGTGAACTACATTTCCCATGCGACAATTAGAAAAGCCTACTGGCGCGAAAACACGTTCACCGCCCATTCTAATTGTTGGGCGATTCCCATTGGCGAATTTTCATATAAACCCAATGTCTCATTGGTGAAGAGAAATATTTAGAGTTCCCGGATGTTAAAGGCCACACACGCTTTATAAAAGACTGAAGGCGGGATGCGTTGTTTAAATTGAAGCTTTATCAGTGTGGTAGGTTAGTTCAGTGTTCCGACAAATCACTGCCTGAGAAAGCATGGTAATTCATTTCTCTTGTTTAAATGATTGTATTCTTAAATAGATAGTCATACGTGGGGTTCTGGAGATAAGCATTTGCTTTACTCGGATAAATATCCTAACTGACCATATATACGTTGTTTCTTTATTTTTTTAGGCTGGTGGCAAAGCAGGTAAAGATTCGGGAAAGTCTAAGACAAAAGCGGTTTCCCGCTCCCAGAGAGCAGGGTTGCAGGTTAGAGACTTTATTTTTGCGTCACGTTTGCGTCTGTTTTCTGTGATGCTTTTTTAGCGCCCGGCGGCCTGCATTGCGTGACCGCGGTGATGCCTTTTTCAGCGCGATCTTGTCTTGTTCAAAGAATGTAATCTTTGCTTTGAAATTAAGTCGTTTTGGATGCTGCAGTATCCTTTGGCGTTGTTCGCGTGCAGTTCTCTTATGCTGTGCATTTGTTTAGTTTCCTGTAGGTCGTATTCACAGACATCTAAAATCCAGAACTACAAGCCACGGTCGCGTGGGAGCTACAGCCGCAGTGTACAGCGCGGCCATTCTGGAGTATCTTACTGCTGAGGTGGGTTCTTGCAGCTTTGGTCTGGCGGTTCTCCTCTTCCTTCTGTAGTTCGGTGGCCGCCCTGCGGGTGGAGCTCAAATGCGTTAGTTTTCTCGTGCACGATAGTTGTGTCCTAATTGACGAAACATTTTCATGTAGTGTTTCTTTTGTCCTCGTGTAGGTGTTGGAATTGGCTGGAAATGCATCCAAAGATTTGAAGGTGAAACGCATTACGCCTCGCCATTTACAACTGGCCATTCGAGGTGACGAGGAACTTGATTCTCTTATCAAAGCCACAATTGCCGGCGGCGGTAAGTTAAGACTACGCCATAACGCCGCTTTGGAGGGGAATGAGGGCTGTATTTTGTTTTTGTTTATCTGGTATCTGTAACAAAGCTCCATTCTTTGGGCAAAGTTTGTTGCTTTAAAGCTACGTGTAAGTGAACCTTTGCATGTTCGGAAAGCAATAAGTTGACACTGAATACTGACTCTCACGCATCATTAAACTTTGTCAAAGTCCTACAACGTTACAGAAATATAACATTTTGACTAATTTTGTCCCGTGTGTATGTTTGTTCCCGCATTCTGAACTTGGTTTATATATAAAAAAAAAAAAAGCGTAGGCGTAAATGAACAGGACTTGGTATTGCTTCTTGTCTACCTAATTTGATTTTTTTTTTTTCTTTTCCCTCCTAGGTGTTATTCCACACATTCACAAGTCTCTAATTGGCAAGAAGGGTCAGCAGAAGACTGTCTAAACTCAGACGTGAATTTGGATGTTTTTAAAAAAAAAAAAAAAAAAGTTGAGTGGGGACTGGACTGTTCTAATTTTAAAGTTTTAGCAGTTTTAGTTTTCCATCTTCCAGGGTACAGTTCTGTGGCTTCAAAGAAGCTTTAATTTTTTTGCTGTTTAGTACGTTTTTAGCTAGTATTCCCATATTTAAATTCAGTCTACCTTTTGTGTATCCTGGACAGCAGTTTGGTTTTTTTGGGGGTGGATAATACAGCTGTACTTGAGTTCCCTTGTTGTTCGCTATAAGGGATATATGTTATGTTTAAAAGAATTAGTTCAAGGGTAGTACATTTGACAAATTTACTCGGTTACAATACATTGCTAAAGTAATGGTGGTTTATAATGTAAAGTCTTGATTAAAATCTGTCAAACCAGTGCTCAGTGTTTGTATCCTTCATTATGAATTAACCTTTGTTCAAACTTTCAGGTCATGTTCATAATTTGGGCACATGCTGCAGTTTCCAATTAGAAATGACAATTTGAAGGAACACTAAACATACCATCATACGTGGGTGTGGTTGGTTTTTTGGGGGTGTGTACTGAAGGGTTTGTTCAGTGTATTAATCCGGTTTTAAAATGGAGCATACAAAAGTGGTAACTTGAAGTAGGTTCTCTTCCCAGAAACCCCCATAAGGCATGGGATTCAATCTCTATCTGGTTCTGGGGATCAATGGTGAAACTTCTCTCCTGAATGAGACCCTCTTTAGATGTATCGTAACCTACAATGTTTCCAGTTTTCCTATGCTTTTTATGCTGGCATAAATTGTAGAATTTGTGGGGTGGTGTGTGGGGTTTTTTTTTTTTTAAATGGGTCATTTAATGTGTAGCTTAGTGCTAAAACTTCCCTGCACCCAACTTTCAATGTCTGTCTGGAGTTCACACACAGCAGTGCATTTCTTACTATGAAGTATATGGAACAGTTCTAAAAATCTTACTATTAGGATATATTTATGGCCTGGCATGCACTATTTAAGTGCATGTGAAGGAAGTGGAGTCAAACATTGTGGCAAATGGGTTAAGTATTTTTGAACTGTGCCCTTCTGGTGGGGCATTTGTGTAAAAGTGTTTCTGATCAACTTGTGGTGGCTGGCCCCAGTTTGTCACAGCTGCTACGAGCATGGTTTAAAAAAAACAAAAAAAAAAATTTGTAATTAAGGCAGATTAGGTAAGTCTAACGAAACTGAACACAACTGCTTCAACCAAATGGGTGAGGGTCTTGTTAGTGCATAGGCAGCAGTAAACTGTGTTAAAGCATTGGTACAAAGGTTATTTTGGTTTTCATTTTAGCAGGCTTGCTTTAATGCCATTCATCTAACATCCTTTGTTCAAAAATGATTTTTACAGTAAATTTATGAATGGAAAAGATGTGATCACAGAAAATGTGTGGGGAGGACTGCACACTAGACTAGTGACTTTTTTGATCCGGAGGTGGATGTCTTGGCATTTTGAGCATGGTTTGAAAACTCACAAACTGCACCCCCTCCCCATGTTTAAGAGCCTTTACGTTTTTATGTCGACAATCTATATGTACATTCAACATTGTTGAACATCTAATTTGCCTTATTGTGAATTTTGGTTGGCCTTCCAGTCAGTAAGCTCTAATGAATAGTAGGTGCTTTTCATTTGTAGTAGTTCTGATCTTAGTAGGGTCTAACCCCCTTTTTAAATTTAAAATCCTTTTATCTGCCCAGTCAACACCCATTTATATAGAATGCTATTGTCTTAATGGTACATTGTTGGTTTGGCTCCTACTTTCCACCCCAGGTGAATCCTCAGTCTGTCAGCAGTGTATACTGTATACACTCTGGACAATTGTGTGCAGCCTCTAAAAATTTGGAACAAAAGGTTAAAAACATTGCCAGCGGTGTGAGAAAATGCACCCCTCTGTTGCACACCAAATACTCTTAACGTGTAAAGGTGTGTGTGGGGTGGTTTTTTTATTCTAGTCAATTACATCATAAGCAGTTTTAACATGAGTTGCCACTAGATGTCAATGGATGAGTAAATTACTGGATCTTTGTGAAATACCCATGGTAATTTAAGATGGCTTAGCATAGAAAGATGTTTTGATGTTAGTTTACATAATGGGACAAATTATTTTTTGCTGGTCTTATATTTTACAATTAAAGTTTAAGGAAAAAAAATAAGCAATCTTGTCTATATGCTTCAAAACCGCAAGGATTTTCACCGGGGTGGAGGAGTGTACTCCACACAATGATTGTCACAACATATCTCCAAGTGCAAGACATGGTTCATATTGAAACAATAAACAAATGCATCAGCACTGGTTAAAAAGAGATGGTGAGAAGTAAGGGACATCTAGAAATGTTGATAAATCAGATGCGCCCATTGTCTCTGTGGATGTCTCTTTTATTCCATCATGGAACAAGGCCATAAAACTGTAAATAAATGACTTGACCTTTAGCCCAAAAAAAAATTTAACCACTATGGGTGCTATCATCCAAGTGTGTAGTCTGTTACATATACTCTTTATGCATACCACTGCCATGTTCAACTCCATCAGATTTTTTACCTGTAGTAGTAGTATTGTGACAAATTTCATGTCTGCCTATTAACCGCTTTGCCACTTTCTGGTGCTATGTTAAGCAATATATTAAAATATCTTAATTTTAATAGAGTACCAATCAAATTTCCTGATATATGCCTTACCCCTCTTACCATAACCAGTTGTTCAGTTATGTTCTCAGTTCCTGAAAACTTGTGGCCAGATTAAAGGAAGGACTAAAGAACAGAGTTCCAGCCCACTTCTCACAGTTGCACATTGTTTTTAGTTGGTATCAGAACATGATTGTTGGAGCTCAGTACAATTCTTCAAAACAGCTCAGGTATTTTCAATATCTTCTCAGTGGTGTTACCCGTCCTTTGTTTTCTTTGTGTTAGGACTCTATCCATTATTAACCTAGGTTCTGATGACACACTAAATTCTTGTGTTTCCATTCCAACCAACTTCTTAATAGGAAACTACATAGTGGTGTTAACATAACTTTGTGAATTGTTAATACTCCCAACTCTCCTCCTACTGCATCAGAAAATCTCTGGTGTTTTTCACATTAATATCACTTTATTATGTTAACTGATGCATCGTGCATTCCTATGATCTTTGTAGACTTATCTTTTTGTGCGCTTTGTGACCATGAATTTATTTCCATTTTTTTTAATTTAATTCCATAAATTGTAGCTCTATATGGGACGACTACAAATGATTTGCCAAATTGTGATGTGATGGAGATCTTTCACCTTTCATTTATTCACGTAAAATTAAAGATACAATCAGCTCATCGAAGTGGCATTTGGTAAATGCATTTGATTTGGACCGATTTAGTACCCACCCATCGCAAGATCATATTTATGAAGTAAATCACATTTACCCACCCAGTTCCAGCCCAGAGGGCAAAAGTATAATCTGTATGAAGGCTGAAGAGACAGCTTTGGCATTCCAGTTACAGAGGCACCAATGGAGTATTCTGTGGAAAACAAAGTGCTGCATAATTACAGATCAAAATCTGAATACTTTTCATGTTCTTCTACCCCTAACTATACTTGTGTAGAATGTATTGATATGGTGAGGAGCCCGAACCTTATTCTTGAGAGCTGCATAGATCAACTGTTGCTTTATTTAAAGGCTTCAGTCATAGTAGCTCCCATTAAAATAAAACTTGTTTGAGCAAAAATAAATTAACCATATTTTGAGGCTGTGCACAGTCTCTTAAATAAAAAGGATACAATCGAGGATGTAAATACTGAACAACCAACATGTTTTGAAAGCAAAATAAAGTAATGTATAAATCAAAAGGGAAAATTGGAAACGGTGCTGTGTACTATTTTAAAATAGTGTTATTTGACAATTAAGCTAAACTGAAATGCAAAATTCCTATGGTTGTTAGGACCAAAGATTTGAAGGCTTTTTAATGTAAGTTAATAGTACTGCTTGAAAAAAAATCCTGTTTGTGTGCACCATCTTAACAGTTTAATTTAATGTGCAGAAAATTCCATCTAAGATTTCTAATGCAAAACCTTATGCTTAACCCCTATGCACCAAGGTTTCTTGGCATTATTGCTCCTAAATTACATACCTAAAATATAAACAGCTGTTACTCTCCTTATGTAATAAAGGAACTGCAAATGGCTGAAGAGCAGCACTTCAGAATTTTAAAAGAATGTATTTGCGATGAAAAACCTTTGGTTACACCAATATCAACTAAATGAAACACAAACAAATTGTGCTTAGTGATTTCTCTCCAAAAAACTGGATTTTAAGATACATAACCAAGACAATTTATGATGCACATCCACATTTTGTGCCCTAATCTGTAAGCTATCATTGTGCCAAGTTTAAATGTCATATCCAATAGCAATGCAAAGTTATACTGTTTGGCACAAATTTTTTCCCTTTTTGGAAACATTCACACGGCATGATTCAGTGACATTTGATTTTTGGGGTTTGGGGAGCGTCAGGTTTCCCCAAGTGAAACTGCAGCATGGCATAGTGAGGAATAAATACATGCAAGCAGAGAGTGGACCCCTGTGAAAGTTTGCATGGTCGGTGACATTTCTTCAATGGACTCCTCTTGTGAAACTGCAAGCATGTACTTGAAGAATCTGAAACTGAAAGCACTGCTCAGAAAACTGGCATAAGAAGAATGTGCAGCAGACAGCACCCACCTATGGTAGTTGAATCTAAAAAAACGGAAAAGGTCTGAAACTCAGCTTTCCTGCGGTAACAAGACTTTCACTGTATGTGGCTCAACGTAGAAGAGATCTTTGATCATCCAGATTCACTCAGCTGTGATGTGCTGCTCACCTTGACATATACAGTACATGTGTGAAGCACATAATGAAAGAGATCAGACGACATGATGGGTATGGAACAATACCGTTATTGTTTTTGATTACGTTGTGGCTTTATCGCAACTTACACAAACAAGTTTGAATGACACGTCATGCATAACTGGCTACACTTAGAAAATGCCTTTTTTATTTATTTAAAACAGTACCATTCTAAAATAGTAATAAATTAAAAACACTTGCGGCTCCCATTCTTGACATTAGTAAAACCTATATTGATGAACAGTGTTCTTAATGTCTTCAAGTTGGCCCTGGACAGTGACATCTTGTTTCACATGCAAGTAAAAAATTCACAGTACTCTGTGCATGTGACAGGAATGACCATATAAACCAATAAATCACATTCACAACACACAGACATCTTTAACATATCCAGTTAATGGTAGTCTTTCAACCTAAATGTGAAGAACTGACATCTACATCTAGTGTACAATGTACAATAATATACATTCCCTTTTATATTTTTCAGATTTACACTTATAAATGCACATCTATCAGTTAATTTTGCTATTTTATTTGAAGGTGTACTTTTGTAAAAGGTTGCATAACTCAAAATAATTAATTTTGAGTGTTGTGTAATTTTTCTAAAGTCTTAAAAGAGCATTCTTTTGTTTACATTTAAAACTATGATAAAGTCTGATTGCAGTCACACTGTAACACCTTAGTACCTGTGAACAAAACCCGCTTTTTTATTTTAAATGATTCACTCATCTATCCATCCATCCACCCATTTTCAAACTCACTTAATCCATGCTCAGAGTCATTGTGGGCACAAGGCGGGAATCAGCCCTGCCATTTGTTCATTACTGAATGTGGCAATCAAAAAATTCCTTTATCGAATTTGCTCTCCATCTCTAAGGAATTTAGCTAACATCATTTCTTTTACAATTCCTATTGTTAAACTGGCTGCTAGAAGATGAGCACACAGGCATGAATGGAAGCAACAGTACAGTGTCTACACTTAAATACAGCAGTGCTTTCTTTTATTAAATGACATTTTTTTTAGCTTAGAAGTAATTAAAGGAAACATTTAACAAGGTAGGTGAATTTTTAAAATGACGAAAAAATCACTACAGAGCTTAAAGCTTTAACAACAGCAATTTTCGGTGTCTGTTGGTCATATCCATGGTTGTAGGACAACTCACTGAGTTAAAAAACTGAATGCTTACCTTCAATGTGAGAGGAAAACACAAGAGTAAATGACACATGATTTGTGACTATCTGTTCCTAAGTTTTCCTGATCCTTTCTTTTAATAACTGTAGTACGTAAAACCATTTACCTTTTCTTGAGAAGTGCTTAACATAAAATTATCATGAAAGTTGACAGAACAGAGAAATTTAGGGAAGATTAATGACATACTTATGAATTGGAGTTATCATTTTAAATTCCCAGCTAAATAATTGTGTAGGATCAACTAACACTCATGAACTAATAAAGAACAATTCAGGATAAAAGACGTAGTTGAGACATAGACGTAGGTCATTTGGGTGCAGATCTGATTTTTGAAGTGAGATTAGTAATGTAATCGGTTTAATTTGCAGAAGACAGCAATGGAAAATTCAAAGTAAATCAAAAATGTTATTATGTTTCTAGGCAATAAAATAATATAAAATGAATGCCCATTGTGAGGGATGGCCTATGTCCTTACCCGGCCATGTACAGGGCATTATCTCCCCTTGAGCGCTAGATGGCAGCAAGCCCGGGCTTGGATCCCCACATGGGTGCCCACAAGGCATACTAGGCAATGTAGTCCTGGGTGACAGCCTTGCTGGGTCCCATGGGGGCTGCCAGGGGAATTTAGGACTCCTTTCTCCGTAGGGCTCCAGCCTCACCTGGAACTCCCAGGGATTAGATATAAGAATCTGCCTGCCTGACACCAATGAGCCAGAGTCAGGAGGAAGGTGGACAACACTTGCATGGAGGAGTGGAGTAGGCAGTAACACAGAGAGAGAGAGAAAGAAAGACAAAGGGGTGCTGTATTGTGCTAAACTGTGCTTAGTGCTTTACAGAACTTCTGGCTGAGGTGGTGGGAAATGCCTGCTTTAAAGAGTTTCCCACAATTAAGGCTCTTTGGGCTTTTAACTTGTATCTGTCCCTGCTTTCTTTTGCTGTTTGGGGAGCTGGATCGCCCCCTGGTATCCACAATGTCTTAATACAGCACATAAGATACAGATAGAAGTAAAGCATGAATGGTATCAATATTTTCCATTTTTTAAAAGAATGTGTGGAAATATTTTTATACGATAAGAGGTATTTTTACAGTGATAACCATTTTTTTGATATTACATATGTAATGTGGTCAATTTTTCTTTAGTATATACATGTTTGTGTACAGAGTATAAATAAGTAAAAAAGGATACGGTCATGCTCAGACCACAATGCTGCTGATTTCAGGTCTGACATGCTATCATTTACGTTATCCTACAGCCAGTGTAAAGCGGCATGAGGATTGCCCATTCTGACTCTTAAATATAAAACTATCATCATGTTTTTTTTTTTTTTAAATTATAATAGTTTATTTGTGATGGAAATTTTTTATGAACCACAGAGCCAAGAAATTGATCCATTAATGAGAACTGTTGTCTAAAAACAGTCAAGATTTATCATCAATCAATCAGAGTCATGGCTTTTTTGGACATTTTGGTTATTTTGTGTTTTAATTCAAATTTATTTTGTGGTTTATTTATATTGTACCAGTGTTTCCCAACCTCGGTCCTGGGGGCACACTGTGGATGCAGGTTTTTGTTCAAACCAGCTTTTGTTTTTAATTGGATTGTTGGGCTAAGTGAGGTGTTATTTCCCAAGTTCTGTGTTTTGGGAACAATATACATATTAGAAAACTAAGTTTGGTATATATATATATATATATATATATATATATATATATATATATATATATATATATATATATATTAAAATAGTACCATGCAGTTGTATGTGGATAATGTATTTTTCTCTTTAACAGTATTTTCATCTTGATTTCATTTCATTCTACTTTTCTAGGTGTTCTAATTGTTTAATTAATCCATTACTTACTAATTAGTGGGTCTGATGCTAAAGTACTTGCAGCCTTTGATTATTCAGTGTTGTTTGCCAGCGTGTCTGCTCTGCACATTTTTAATTGTCATTAATAAGACACAACGAAGGGGAAAAACTGCACAGAGCAATGGCAAAATATAATGAAATCAACAAAAGAAAATTTAAATCTATAGCAAAAGCAGAAATATTTCTAAATGTTTTATACATGTAAAAATCATGCTGCTGTGCTTTTCTGAATGCAGAATAAGAGAAAAAAAATATCAGCTAAATAAATGAGATCAGTGTTATCAGGTGTTATCACTGATTAGGAATCTGGTTAGAACAAAAAACCTGCAGCCACAATGTGTCCCCAGGACCAAGGTTAGGAAATACTGTATTATACAATAATCGATCTTAAATGTGTCCAGCAGTCTAAGCTTGTCAATGAGAAGTGCTTTATCTACAGTATATAGAAAATGCAAAGGGATGTTTGTCTGTCATGCAAAAACACACACACCTCTGGTCTGAAGCTTGATTCCGGTCTCAATTGACGGCTTATGCTGTGATTCATGCACCATGATCCATGAATTGGACATGTGGGCTACAGTGGTCCCAAAATTGGGCTTCAACTCCTTCTCATGGTAAGCAGAGAGATGGCTACACACATTGGCTGACAGAAAAAGCACAGCAGTGTACACAACATGCATTTGCATGATACAGCTTACAGAAGGAGAAACACACCAAAATGTGTTGCAGAGACTGACTGGTCGTGTTCATCGCACGCGTAGATAAGACACTCTCAAAGCAAACCAAAGACACAGATGCTGTTAAGTCATGAAAAAGGTGGGAAAACCCTCAGCAGAGTGACCTGTGCTACTGCATTTTGTAATGGCCACATTTCTAGCTGCTCCCTGTAGAGCATATTACACAGGCTGATAGTACAAATGGCAATAAGAACAGCAGTGCCATCTGCTGACCATCGACTAAGATGCATACTTCACAGGAAAAGAAAATGATGCATACACATGCATTGCCAGGAAAAAAAAAACAAGGCCTAATATCACTGCTTGCCATTAAGTCAAATGCAGCAAGCACTTCAGTGACAACCCATAAGACGATAATACACTGCCATGCATGCCAAAATTAGAGATAGGCCTTAATACAGAACCATTGTGTGGTGTTCTGCCAATCAGTATACCAGACTCACCCCACAATACAGACCGCAAGCACAACAACCGCAAAGAAATGTCTGACAAGAACCAAGAAAATCTTAAAGCCCTCAGAACTCCTATGATTGCATTTACATCCTCACAGC
This sequence comes from Polypterus senegalus, assembly GCF_016835505.1. Classification (NCBI taxonomy): domain Eukaryota; kingdom Metazoa; phylum Chordata; class Cladistia; order Polypteriformes; family Polypteridae; genus Polypterus; species Polypterus senegalus. Next base: position 115,835,727 of record NC_053160.1, on the reverse strand, counting down.
AATGTTTAACTGATGAACACACATGGGAAAGATGGATTGGCTATGTGCTTACCGTGTAGTACAGTGGAGCACACTTTTTCCTTCCATCCATTTTCCAACCTGCTGAATCCGAACACAGGGTCATGGGGGTCTTCTGGAGCCAATCCCAGCCAACACAGGGCACAAGGCAGGAACCAATCCTGGGCAGGGTGCCAACCCACCGCAGGACACACACACACATACCCACACACCAAGCACACACTAGGGCCAATTTACAAACGCCAATCCACCTAACCTGCATGTCTTTGGACTGTGGGAGGAAACCGGAGCGCCCGGAGGAAAGCACACTTTTTTCAGGGGAAAATAAAAGACTGTGTGAAACGTACTGCTTGCTCTTGTGATGGACAGCCAGGGAATTTACCTGGCTGGGATACCTTTGTAAAGGAAGGACCAGGGGAGCAGATATGCACAGGGCACTGCCTCTCCCAGAGCGCTAGATGGCAGCCACCGTGGATGCAGCAGTTCCTCGGATTTTTACAGGGCTCCATGGGAGTTGGAGTTAGGCACAGCCCTGTTGGGTTCCATGGGAGCCGCCAGGGGGAGCTGCAGAGCCTTACTTTGTTGGGCTTCCACCATACCTGGGGGTGCTTCTAGTCCTCCCAGGTGCAGCAGTAAAGGAGCCACCTGCCTTCATTTGGGGAGGCAGAGAGGAGGAGGAGGATGATGAAGCTTGCTGGATAAGGAGACAGAAAGAGGAAGAGAAAGAAAAGAAGGCAAAGTGCTGTGTGCTTCATTTGTGCATGTTGTCCTATTGTTCTGTGCAAAATGGGCAAAATAAAGCATTTCCCTCATCAAAATAAAGCCATAAATGTTGTTGGACTTGTGCCTAGTGTCTGTCTGTGTCAGATTTGGGGAGCTGGTGCACCCCCTGGTGGCCACATTCTATATAAACCATCACACATGCTAAAAGACCTAAAATTTCCATAGGAGGTGCAAGAAGAAACTGCTTAGAATGTATTCAGGGTGTCAACAGCTACTTATCTTTTGCATCCATGGGAGCCTCTATTGATAATCCGCCAAGAGTGTCTATAAGTTCAGAATTCACAATCATGTTTATCTTCATTTTGGTCGACTATGCACCTGCAAAGGCCAACTGGCAGCCTACGCCAAACTTTGAATTATAGATACTGATGAAGTTCTTAGGCAAAGACTTTCCAGGCCTGAAAATAACACATTTGACTAGCTCTGACTTTTATTTGAGGGCCAGAGGATGTGCTCCACTAGTATACTGTATTAATACATTAAATCAATTTGAACTGAAGTGAATATTTATAATATTGCTAAGCACATGGATTGTGATCGTACATGAAAGCACAGTTTCTCACTCTTTCTTTCATATGCTATGAATCTGAATAAAGAGTAAAATTCACTTCATATATAGATGACTGAAATAAACTCTACACAGTGAGAACAGACAATCCACATCTCAAAGAACATTAATACACATATACATATATTTCATATCATTTGTATAGTTTTGCTTCACAGTTTATAAATCCTTAACTCCATGTGGCCTGTCCTTACCTTTGCTAGTTTCAGATACATTTATTTACCAGGTCTATTTAGAAAAGAAATAGGTTATTCTACTCAATCAAGTAAGCATTGATGAATTGTAAATTGCTTAGGGAACAAAAGACTGAAAAACTGGTTTATTTAGGGTTTTTACAGCTCTTATGGTGAGGAACTGTTCTTTTACTCTTTCAATTACGATGCTGAACACATTTTATATACGCTGCAATAATTTTTTTCTCTCTGCTAATGTAGCACTTCAACTCCAAAGCAGAATGAGCACTCGCCAAAAACAATAGTTGATGACAAAGGAAGGGTGGCATGGCAGAAGCCATTGCTTAGTAAAGTTAAGATTTGTTATAGTAGATTACAAAGAAGCAACTTGAAAGTGGAAATATCCAGTTTGTAAAAAAAAATAAAGTTGTTTCGTATGTTTGTGTTAATTTTTCATGGACACATAAATTCTACATCAACTCCTAAAACGCAGGAAATTGCTATAAAGCTGCCATCACAGTTACATTGAAATAATAAAAGTTAACTGCAGCTTTTTCACCATTAGCTCTCAAATCTCAGAAAATAGTTGCCCTGGTAGCCTATGTGTTACTAATAATTTTACAAACCTGTACATTTAATTTTTATTGAATATTTAATACAAATATTGTTTTAATTAAGATATTATTTGTGATGTTTTGGTGATTTCATTGAAGCGCCATTTAATGTTCAAGAAGTTTCACAGTCTGCGGTGGGTTGGCACCCTGCTAGGGATTGGTTCCTGCCTTGTGTTGGGTTCTGTGCCCTGTGTTGGCTGGGATTGGCTCCAGCAGACCCCCGTGACCTTGTGTTTGGATTCAGCGGGTTGGAAAATGGATGGATGGAGGTTTCACAGTTGACACAATGTTGTTGTTGGCAACAGCATCATTGCTAGTCATGTAATCAGACAATGGAGTGCGTGTAACATCATCTCAATCATGCTATTTAAAATGATGGTGCCCAGCATGGTTTAGAAAAAAAATTTAAACACTTTTGGTGAAAAAACCATGCAAATTATCTATCTATCTATCTATCTATCTATCTATCTATCTATCTATCTATCTATCTATCTATCTATCTAATTAGGGAAAGAAATCTTTAGCAACAGTTAGGACTTCTCACTCTCTTTAGTTGACTGTGACTTCTTTCTCATATTTTGGTTTTGTTGCTGATGTCTTCACCTTTTGATATGACCAACACCAGTGCCTTTAACTACCCTTTCAATTAAGCCCATATCTGTACCTTCATCCCCTGCTCATTATCCTTTGTACTTCTGTTAGCCTAGAAACTCCTTGGTTACAATAATCTGAGTACACTGTAAAAAATGTCAGTACATTTAACGGTGCAAATACTGTAAATGGTGAAAGTAAAAGACCTTTTCTGAAAAAAAGGAAAGTTACCTTATGTTCTACTGAAAAATACCTGTATATCTTAAACAATAAATTTCATTATTTTTTACAGCCAAGTTCTGTAAAATCAATATTTTTCTACCTTCAAAATATGCTAAATACCGTGTATTGATGCATTACAGTTATAGTGAAAAAAATCTGTTAATTTTACAGTGTAAAACTGTTAAATAACAAAGGTTAAACAACTGTAAAATGTAAAATGGTAAATTACTGTTTCAGTAAAACCGGTTACTATATTTGCATAAGGACACGCCCCTTTTTACAATATTGTTCCTGGTGAACTGCATACCTTTGAATAGTAGGGAAAAAAACTTAACCTAAGTTAGCAGACTTATTTTTCCCCACGTGCTGAAGGTTTTTTGAGGTTATGGAAGCTGATTTATGATGGGTTGTATTCGATAAGTAGGACATCATATACCACAAAAGAAAACTTTACTTCCCTACCAGACTACGTGCTGTAACTTCCTTAAACATTGAATTGTTTTCAATGTGTATAATTAAATGGTACATACTTGCTAGTGGTTGTTGTTACTTAACTGATGCAAACTGTGTACTGGGGTTTGACCCTGCCAATGCATATTGTTTATTGATTCTCATAATTATTACACAACATGAATATCTGGTTATAGTTAAACATTCCCTTCTGTTGGAATTTGTTGCAAAGACCAAATAGTTTTTACTACAAAATTATACTGTAGACCTAAAAATATTGTCACCTTATTTATTACAGTAAAATTTTGGAAACTCAGCTGCCAGTATTTTACCGTAAATTTAACATTATTTTTTAAAGTGTACCATAGACCAAAAAATATTGTTACCTTCTTTTTTACGGTAAAATCCTGGCGACCCCAGCTGCCAGTTTTTTACCGTAAATTTAACATTTGTTTTTTACAGTGTACGTTTCCATTGATTGTGTATGGGAATGCGCCAAAGAGCGGGAGCGCCGAGCAAGAGGGGCTTATGAGGACACTGAGGAAGGGCACACTGTATGAGGAATACTGAAGCTACACCAGAGCAAGAAATATCTTAGATGGGTAACATGGCTAAATATCACGTCATTTGTATTAACCACAACTTTAATTCATAGTTTGCTCTGTTATATTCAAAATACTATTCAAATGTATTTGAAACAAAATTTTAAAACATTACAAAATATTACAAATAAAATACATTTTTCATAAATAGTCAATCAGTAACTTAATGTTAAAGATTAGTTTAATCAATAAAGATACACAGGTCTACCACAAAAGAGTTTTCATGTATTTATTCGCTATATGTAAGAACTCAAGCCATAAAGTATGTAGCCTGCTGGAAGACGGTTGGTGAAACCCATTAATTATCCATTTCATTAATCAATCAACACATTCAGTCCATCCGAAATTGCAAAACTTCTATAAAAAGAAGAAAGCCAAGCATCATAGTGGCTGTAGGACAGCAGTTCTGAAACTTTCGTATTTCAAACCCCCTTTTCTACCTGGAATAATTCTGCGCCTCCTGCATAATATAAAATAGATGACAATAACCCATGATACAACTAACAAAGGTATGATACTCGTGCCGTGTAGCGGTATCCTATCATTTTTACTTTCATAAGATCTGCATGTGTTCGGCTAACTTCGCTGAAATATTTGCAATATATTATTTTTAGTGCTATAATAACTTTTAAAATGCCTTGTGTGGTTTTTGGTAGTAATTCTAATCCCAAAAACAAAGAATAAATTATTTATTCTTATTTAATTATTTTTTATGTAAAGAAACGATTAAATATGTTTTCATTTTTAAAAACAATTTAACTCAATTTGGCAATATTGGCTACGCTGCCAATGTGGTGCAGTCGCTCCGCATTATCACCTGATCTACTGTTACCCGAATGTTCGTGACAGATACCGATATGTCTCGAACTTTCTGGATTGAAAATACACGACTATAAAAGCAGCAGCAGCGGAGTCATAGAAATAAACTTCAAATAGAAAAGGAGCTCAGAGTGTCTCTCGAATCTCAAACCAAACCTGGACAGGCTGTGTACTTTAAAGCAGGCACATATTAGTCATTAGAACTATGCCTTAGAAATGTTTTATTGTAATTTTAGTTATAATGCATTCGTTGTGATTATAGGCTTGCAAATATAAATTTGAAATATAAATGTAAAAAATTAATTTTGATGTGTTGTTCATTTATTCAACTCCCCCCCTGGTACAGCTTGGGGGGCTCGCCCCACAGTTTGAGAACCGCTGCTGTAGGATTTGCTACAGGGTGCACTTTGGAGTGATTACAGTTTTAGGGATCACACAGATTTGTTGTTTAACAGTGATACATGGGTGATCACTCACTTTGAACTACCCAGATAAATTATATTGCATTTATGCAACACTGAAGAACCTAAATGCCATGAAACACGTCTACAGATCGTCTCTGTTCTTAGCAATTTAAGTACAGTATGGGAGCATTTGAGCAGAAGGTTGGTAAGTTCATGATGTCTCTGTCATTGATGAGCTACATACTATCTGTACTACTCAACAGTAAATTAAGACTAATGCTAGATTACATCCAGCTTCCAAATGAGGGGCAATGGCAAGTGGAGGATAAAGTAGGAGTTTATCAAAATGACCAAACTCAACTTTATCGATGTCATAGACTGTACACACATACACATCAAGGCTTAGTCCAATGTGTGCATTAATATAAAAATTATCATTCCATCAATACACAATTTGTATGATGTAAAGTGTATGTTCCTCAGCTTTGGGGTCCAGTGTCCCAGTGGGATGTACAACAGTTTAATTCTAAAGAGCTGTTCTATTGGCACTTGTCTGGAATGTGGAGCTACAAGAGACAGCTGGTTTCTCAGTAAAAAAATGCAGTCAATGCAGTTGCAGTTATATAAATAAAAATTGTTTTTCCATCTCACCTAAAATAACTTCTATCTTGCCCAATGAAAAGTTTCTTTTTTTCTTTTAGACATTGTTTTTCAGAACTTATATCCATGTTATTCACCACCTTCTTAGCAGTAATCTGGGTATCAATGGGTGTGCAATTATGCTAATTAAGGAATAATGTGAACTCACCGGATTTTTATTTTTGAATTGGACCTATGCAAGTCATTCTGATCAAATCTGGTTCAACACATTATTTGTGAATTTCCTCTCAGGTTTTAATAGGAGTGTCTCTTAAGCAGAGATCAGTTTACAAATGTTTCAAGAATGAGACTCAAGGTGAAAACATAAGAGTTTTACTTAATAGTAAATTGCAGTTTTCAAACCAAAGTAAAAACACAACCTTTCCTGACTTTACCAAGTGTCTTTTTTAGTACTCTTTTACTATTTGTATTTTTGACTACATACAACAAGATAATACAGTGGTTAGTCTCATTGCCTCATGACTGTGGGTTTTTGTATGCCCAGAAAACATTAATATTAAGTTTATGCTGACTCTGAACTGGTTCAAATATAAAAGAGAGGCCAAACAGTGCAGCGAGAAGTTTCAGGTCATCATAAACCTGTACCGGACTTATCAATGTTAGAAAATAGCTAGACTGGCTAGTAGTGGGTAGTGCTATTCTCTCCTTCAAAGCAGTGTGTTAAAGCAGTGTTAAGGCTTTGGACTTGGAGCTTGTGGATTCAAATCCCCTAACTGACCCTCTGTGACCATGAGCAAGTCACTTGACCTGGCTGTGCCCAAATTGGAAAACCAGAAGAAATTTAATCAAATGTATCATAAATGTTGTAAGTCATCTTGGTTAAAGACATCAGCCAAATAAGTAAATGAACAAGGTGTTTGATTTAATGACCAATCTGGCAGTTTCTATATGGAATAAACAAACTTTCCTTATGTTTCCTGTCACATTTAGATGATGTGTGGGTTAGCTTAATTGATTATTATAAACTGGATTTATATGACTAAATATGAGCAATTATGCCATTCTGTCCTGAGCTGGTTTTATCACTTGCTTCCAATTCGGCTGGGATAAACTTCTTCATGTAGTGAAACAAAAGGGTGGCTGAATGACCCTATACATTGGAATACATCTACATAAGTTTTTGCCTTTCTCTTTAATCCTATACTCGCAGCACTCAACAATTTGTTAGGACCATTTTTGCTTTGTTTTAATTGTTTGAACATCCATCCATCCATTATCCAACCTGTAATATCCTTATTTACAGGGTCAGGCATGTCTGCTGGAGTCAATGCCAGCCAACACAAGGCGCAAGACAAGAAACAAACTCCGGGCAGGGCTCGCGCACACACACACTAGGGAGAGTTTAGAATTGCCAATGCACCTAACCTGCATGTCTTTGGACTGTGGGAGGAAACCCACGCAGACACGGGGAGAACATGCAAACTCTACGCAAGGAGGCCCCGGGAAGCGAACCCCAGGTCTCCTAATTGTGAGGCAGCAGCGCTACCCACTACGCCATCGTGCCACCCTTTTTTGAACATTCTAACTGTTATTTTTGATAATATTTTATCATTATGGTAATGACAGTTTCGCATTATTATTTTATTTGTATTTAATAGGTGCTTTTGTATTGTTTCTAGATTTTGTATAATGTATCTGCTCTCCATGATTCTGTGTGTTTGCTAGGCATTTGATGCATGCGCTTGAGGTCTATTAGTGCAGTATGTGTCTTAGAAAATGCATTAATGGAGGGGCAGAGTTAATGTATCTCATCCACTCCGAGTTTCCGTTCCAAGGCCTAGGTGAATATCTTGATCAGAATGCCCACCATGCCAAATACTACAGCAGCAGTGCAAGAGGGAAAAAAAAAATGGGAAAAACATCCTGAAAGTACTTTAAGAATGCCATTTCTCCTTCTAAGGGGTACACTGATTCTGCAATGAAGGCAGAGATGAACGGCCAAGGGATTACGTAGAAACACTAATGGCTTTTAACCTAAAGATTCTCAATATGACTTTCCCAAAAAAAGCTAAATCGTTTTACTGTTTTTTCTGTGACATTATTTTCTTTTCATAGGTGCTGACATTTTGCACAGTAGTTGTTGCTGTGTTGTTAAGGTAAGTAAAAATCCAGAGGCAGGGTTCTGGGGGTATAAATATACCTGCACAAATGTACCACTGCTAAACAGGAACATTTCCAGTTCATCTGAGTTTATGAGTAAATAAGAGAAGATTATTATCAGTTTATTTGGTTAGTGATTCAGGTAAACGTGTTCTCCTCTACATGTTTTTGACAATCATTTAGGATGTAGATTTTGGCTTGATGACAGGGTTTAATGGACTTCTCAGTAATGAAACTTTCCTTGTCTTTTACTCACATCCCCTTTTCTACTCCTTTATTTGAAAATTCTCTGTCACCTTCTTAGTTTCAGAACAGGTCCCACATCTGGCTCCCTTTAAAGGACTCTGCAGTGGTCAGGTCTCATCTATCATGACCAGATAGAGGAAGACCACTATATCTAGTACAGTGCAAAAGGCAAAGCTGCTGCTGAGCTTGCACACCTGCTACTTCCATTAAGTAAAGAGACCATCTGTTCAATAAATTGGATATTAACTTAAGGGAGCCCAGCCTCTCTTCATTTTTAAATCTCCCTATTTACAAATATTGATTCAAAGCCTAAGAGTTAGATTGTTGCCTGAATTACATTAACACAAAGTTGGCAGCTGTGTCACTTAACTGATGGACCATACATAGCATACCTTAACTGACAGAATACAACACACCGTGAAGTTATCAAACCAACCATTTGTTGCTACATGGCCCTCACTAAAACAAAAGAGTTTGCTACACCACTGAAATGAATCAGCCAAAAATAATAAAGTAAAAGAAACCCACAGAAAGTTTATGTTACGGATGAAATCACTACAGGGAATAAAGTGTGGCTTAGTAATCAGTAATCAACAAGGGACAAATGAAACACATGAAGGAATATTTCTTAGCACTGTACAGTTTAATGAACTTAATGAAGTGGACCACCAGAAAGTGAAAGAATTGTCACAGACCAGAGAAAATAAATATGTGCCAGAATTTATGCAGGCAGACGAGTGTGCCGTTTAGCAAGGTCAATAAAGAAAAATAAAACTCTGGGAACAGATGGCATTACAGTGGAGCTACTTGAAACAGCTTAAGATCAAACAACGCTCATATTACATCAGCTGTTCAAAAACCTTCATGATTTTGAGTTCAGGCCAAAATAGGGAAATTCACTCACAAAAACTTTGAAAATAAAGACATCTTACAGTAAGGTCTTTTAATTCTATTTTATGTGCAGCTAAGAAATAATAATAAAGAACAATAAAACACTATGTTCATCCATAATCATCCTTCCAGACAGCAACACAATCATTTCAACATGAGAAAAGGAATGGAGAAAATTACTAACTAGAGAAAAGCTTATTTAGTTTTGTGCAAGCAATATAATTCTATTTATAATATGACAAAAATGATTATGGTAATGTTTAAACCATAATGGGCAACCTCAATTAGTCAAAACAATCCACAATGAATTTGCTAAGTTACCTTAACTAAAATATATTGCTCATGTGTGCATTATTACTTACTGTAGTAGCCCTGCTTTTCTACACCCTTGGTTTACAGCTTGAAGAAATTTAGTATGCCTTCAAAAAATGTAACTGTTTAAGAAGGCAGAACTTTGACACGTTCTCTGTCTTTACTCTTCTTTTAATGAAAATAACAAAATGAATATTAATGAATTTTAATGAAAACAACATCCAGTATGGAAGGTCATCTCAGTGGTTGCATTTATTCAAAAAATGTATCCAATTCTGTAGCACTTAATATCAGTACAGTATACAGCAGTATAATAGCACTGCTGAATGAATTTGAACATCTTCAGCCCACCAACATCGAAATATGATGCACAATCATCAAGTACATACAATGAATTCACATAGATAGATAGATAGATAGATAGATAGATAGATAGATAGATAGATAGATAGATAGATAGATAGATAGATAGATAGATAGATAGATAGATAGATAGATAGGGGAGTATGCACTGGTACACCACACCAACCACATGATGAAACAGCTCATGGTCCCGGTTTGCAGCCCCCCAGGCAGTCACTCGGTCAAGTCCCACCCTCCAGAAATGACCCTCTATCTGCTCCAGCCATGTGTTACATGGGGGTTCCCTATGCCTGGTCCAGCTACTCAGGTCCTCAACAACGAGAATCCTGCGAGCCAGATCACCATTGTGGAATCGCGCCACACAGCTGTAGTGCCGTAACTGACGCTCTCTCACATTGCAGGTAATGCGCCTCATTCCAGGCTCCATGAGCAACCACTCATTTGACACAAAGTCAAACAAGGGGTACCCAGGGATTCTCATGAAGACACACAATACCAAAAGAGTCCAGTCTTTGTCTCAGGTCACTGGATAAAGTCCATGTCTCGCAACCATATAGCAAAACAGGAAGCATCAGGACTCTAAAGATTTGGACCTTCATCCTTTTGCATAGATTTCAGCAGCGCCACACACCCCTTTCCAGCAACCTCATGACTCCCATGCTCTCTCAATCCATCTACCGACTTCATAGGAAGAGTCACCAGAGACATGGATGTCACTGCGGAGGTAAGTAAACCTCTTGAGAAGGTTGACAAAGTAGACAATGTAGATGATAGATAGATAGATAGATAGATAGATAGATAGATAGATAGATAGATAGATAGATAGATAGATAGATAGATAGATAGATAGATAGATAGATAGATAGATAGATAGATAGATAGATAGATTTACACAAAAACACTTTTGCTTTTGTCAATGCTAAGGGAGCTGTCCCAGTGAGGTACTAGGCAGACATTTTGCTGTTGGTATAAAGGAGCCCCAGTAGCGTTTCCTGACACACTTCTGAAAGTCCTCAGTGTTAATGTGTCAGAAAGAGGATGTGTACCATTGTTCATAATGGTATGAATGTACTGTTAAACAAATGTAGTCAAAGTCAAAAGTCAAAGTCAAAGTGAACTTTATTGTCATCTCAACCATATACAAGTATACAGATAGACGAAATTGCGAAGCTCAGGGTCCACAGTGTAACAACATGATGTGCAAATAGTAAATTAAAAATAGAATAAAAATTTCAAAATTTCAAATTAAAACACAAACAAGACAAGACATTGTGCAAAGATAGGACAAACAAGTAGCAGCAATATTGATGTGTAAGATATGTAATATAATAAATAAATAATAGATATAGATAATACAGAAATTATCAGTGTATGATAATAGTTGTTTAAGACGTGTGTAAACAATGACAGGTCAGAATGTTTCATAGCATAAGGATATCAAGAGTGTCAAAATCCTTAGCGGTCAGTATGAGATTTTCAGTTCTTTTCTACATGCACACTCATCTTAGCAGTATAGTGGTTTTCATGTATAAAAGTTCTGTTTTTAGTGGTGGTTGAGGCCGTGTGGAAGGTCCCAGGGGTCAGCCTGGTGTTAAGGAGTCTAACAGCTTGGGGGTAAAAACTCTCCTGCAGCCTCGCAGATTTGGCTTTGATGCTGCAGTATCTTCTCTTGGATGGCAGAAGTGTGAAAAGTCCATGTGAGGGGTGTAAGGGGTCCTGCACAATGCTGCAGGCCTTGCGGAAACTGCGTTTGTAAAATATGTCCTGTAGTGAAGGGAGAGGCACCCCAATAATGTTCTCTGCTGTCTTCACTATCCTTTGCAGGCGCTTGCGGTCGGATATGTTGCAGTTGCCATACCAGACAGTGATGCAGCTGGTCAGGACACTCTCTATGGTGCCTCTGTAGAACATGGTGAGGATGGAATTGGGAAGACGTGCTTGCTTCAGCCGCCTCAGGAAGTGTAGTCTCTGCTGGGCTTTCTTGATTAGTGATGAGGTGTTATGTGTCCACATAAGTTCCTCAGTTAAGTGCACACCGAGGAACTTGGTGCTCCTAACAATCTCCACATCTAAACCGTTGATGCTGAGCGGGATGTGGGCAGGACGTGATTTTCTGAAGTCCACGATTATCTCTTTTGTTTTGTGAACATTGAGAGATAGATTGTTGTCTTCACACCATGCAGACAGCCATTTCACCTCATCTCTGTATGCTCTTTCATCATCCCTGCTTATCAGTCCCAGCACCGTCGTATCATCCGCAAACTTGATGATGTGATTGGTGTTGTGCATGGCTGTGCAGTCGTGAGTCAGCAGGGTAAAGAGCAGTGGACTAAGCACACAGCCCTGTGGTGCTCCAGTGCTCAGTGTGATGATGCTGGAAGTGTTGTGGCCCATCTGAACTGACTGGGGCTTCTCTGCCAAGAAGTCCAGGATCCAATTGCAGAGGGTGGTGTTTAGGCCCAACCTGCTCAGTTTTACAACCAGCTTTGGAGGGATGATTGTGTTGAAGGCAGAGCTAAAGTCTATGAATAGCATCCTGACATATGTGTCTTTTTTATCCAGATGTGTCAGGGAGATGTGAAGGGCAGAGCATATGGCATCCTCAGTTGACCTGTTTGAGCGGTATGCAAACTGAAGAGGGTCAAGGGAGGCAGAGATTAGTCTTTATGTGTGACATGACTAACCTTTCGAAGCACTTCATTATGATTGGTGTGAGTGCAACTGGTCGGTAGTCATTCAGGCATGTCACTGATGACTTCTTTGGCACTGGTATGATGGTAGTCGACTTGAAGCATGTAGACATTAAACCAACCACTACAGAAAAACTAGAATGGTACAAGCAATGTTGTTGTGGTAAATGTAAACTGACAAAATGTGAGTCAAGTTTTTCACTAGAAAAAGGAATGTGAGTTTTAAAATTAGTTTGTATGAGAAAAATAAATACAAAAAAAATGAGCTACTCACAACAAGTGCTGTTGTCTGAATCTGGTCATGTTTTAATGTATTTTCTCTTGTTATTCTCAGTTTTTATTAATTAAAGCAACTAATTACTAATAACACCACGGCAGCCATCTAATGTTAGAGTTTCACATCTCTAACAAATAAATCTTAAGATGGCTCAGAAATTGTACATCTTCTAATTATGACAATCTCAGGAGATGGAATTCCTGAAATTCAACAGAAAAATACAACTACTAACTTTCTTAATAATATTGTAGCTGCGTCTTTTCCAGGATCTCGAAATCGATTCAAATGCGTACAAAATGCATTTCTCAGTTCAATAAAGCTTGTTTTAAAAAGGTTTATTGAAAATTTAAAAGCAAAACAGTTTGGGCAAAATTAGAGAAAAAAGTAATTCTGCACATACAGAATGAAAGGCAAAAAAGAAAAATGTTTCTTCTACAAACAGCTTTTTCTTGTAAAACTTCACTTGCTTTCTATACTTAAAGGTTGTATTATTTCTCTATGGCAAATTTACATATGCCTTACTTATTACATTCAGTACACATGGCCTCCTTAACATATTGGCACAATGGGCACTTGCCTGGGGCCCCAGGAGCATAGGGGTCCACAATGTTTCTGATGCCTATGTATGTTTCTGCTTTGCTATCAAAACATGGGCTCTAATGAACTACTTTGCCCTGGGGCCTATGATGCTGTTAAGATGGCCCTGTCGTTCTATACATACGGCACATGGTCAAAACACTATGTTACAAGGCATGGTTTGAAACTGTGTGCCCTCCATGCCTGACCTACTGCAAGGCAGATCATAAACTGGGACTAGTCTGCAGTCAGAGAAACAAATAAATACTTGGTTTATTCCATTTAAATTCAAATTGTGGGGGTTATAATAGAACCTCCCATAGACTATACATTAATATATAAGAAAACATTTTGACCTAACTATGAAAATTGTAATAACTTAGAAATATAATTCCTGCCTCTGATATCTGAGGTCTTTATTAAAATTCAGTCTAACAATTGCTCCCTTAATACTTCTTTTTGCTGTGACAGCACTAACATAAAGTACATCCTGTTTAGACAGAGAGCAAATTTAAGCCACATAATTAACTGTAACTGTGTCTCCAATAAATTGGAGCAGCAAATGAATAGTAGAGGAACAGAGTTGGAAACCCCCTGTGCTAACCTCATGCTGTACTGTTATTTATTAAGCTGTAGGGGCGGCAGTGTTTTTTTAAATTTTAAATAAACTGGCAAATGGCTGAAGATCAACATAGCAAGCTGACTTTAAGATTCTTGGCATGGATGTACCAATCCCAGTGGTCCATAACGCCAAGATGTTTGATGATTTTTCAAACAATACTGACTAGCATTTTCTTTTGCATTTTCCTGTGCTGCTACACTGCCAAAATCAATAATTTCCTTGGTTCAAAAAATAACGACTAACTTTATTTAATGTTTAGTATTTATTTGTTGTTTATGGCAATAACTTTTTATACTGCAACAGTTTTATTATTTTGAATCAAATGATTCTGTGACAACTGCAACTGATATGATGTTTGCTGCAAAGTTCAGACAAGGATGCAGTAAGATGGTGACCGAGTTTTGAAGGAGTCTGAGAGTGTTGGAGCGATCATCCTAACCTGGAAAAGACTAAAAGATGCAAAGTGAGAGAAAGGCTAAAGTAGCACATTTTTGCTGTTTTGTTGGCATCTCTTGAGGTGTTGACAGCAGAAAAAAAAAACAGTTAACATGATGAAGTACAGTATGCAGCACACAAACAATTAAATAATACGCATACCTAAAATCCCTCACATTGTTTCTTTCTTTCTGATGAAAGCTAAAATATTAATTCAAAACTACAAATTATGCAGAGAAAGGTTCATAGACATATAAAGATAGATATGGAATTCTAACAGGTTGGGGCAATAGAAGTTTCTAGAAACATGCATGGAATTCCAATAGGCTGTTTTAGACACTTGGAGCAAAATACTGTGCAAGTAATATGTTATAACATATACAGTATAACTAATATAAGATTAATTATTCAATGTAGCAGTGTTCTCTTTGTAGAATTGAATCTTGTTTGAATGTACATCAAGCCTTCAGTCTGAGTGAGGCAGGAGGCCACCGTAGTTGTTTTCTAATACAAGAAAATAACTTATATACCATCCAGTAGAGTAAGGAAATTGCTTTTTTATTTTCTAAGTTTAGTTCAGGATCAAAACCATGGAACTGGTAAGCCATATGGGTTTATTGTTTTGGGGAATGTCTTATTCAGCTGTCAGTATTCGTTCATTAACTTTGTAACATCTCTTAAGATATGACGTTAGTTTCATGTTTGTTAAGGATAATGAAAAAACTGAGCACAAATCAATTAAATTATCCATATGTGTCATATAATTATCCCGGATGAGACAGGGAAGAAGCGATTACCAGGAAACTGTGATGACACAGATGGATTGGCTGGTGGAACAAATAAATAACTTTGTACATGGCGAGTATAAGTTAATGGAGGGACCTGCAAAAGCTGAGACTCTAGAGTGGTTCCATCCTCTTTATAGAAGTAACATACTGTGCCAAATTATCTGTAAATACAGCATGATCATAACCACAAGATACCGAGATTCAATGCAAAACATGTGCACAGAATGTTGGGAGAACTGAAGACAGAGAAGCAATAATAAATTAAATAACTAATCTAAAGCTGATGTCACATTACACCACTTCTAGTCTTAAGGGATGTCAGACTTGACGACTGCTTGCTGAGTATGTCAGATTATGTAACTTGAATTCACAGGGTAAGTCAAATTAGATGACTGTTAGCAACTTTTTAGCACAGTTTCACATTTTCAAAGTATGTCCCTTTTCCTGGCAGCCAATAATATGCTAATTGAAGAAGCCTGTGCCTGTGCAAAGGCTTTATGAGCACAGTAAGTTCAGGCACAATCTCAGCCCTTTCTTTTTTCCATTCATTCATGTTACGTAAAGCACTTAACATCAAATAAACAAGTTTCTCTTCTGTTTGTCTGGTCCAAAATACCTATTTTCCTTTTTCTTTATAGCAACATTATATGCTTTGTAATTGTGGATGAGCGCTCATTGGTTTTGAGTTCTCATACACACACAGGCCTGTCCCTGTGACTTAAGGCAACTTGCCAGGGTGAGTCACAGACTGGTTGGACTGAGTTAATGGCAGCTGCAGAATACACAAATGGACATCACAAGAGTTTGCTGCTGCTTCCTCGGACTTTCTAAGGTTATATAAATGAATTCAGCAAATAAATATAGTTGGAAAAGTCATGTCATATCGCATGGCCTTAACAAGGTGACAATGAGTTGGAGCCTAAACCATAATCCTTTCCTTTACTCCCCTTACATTAGTCCCTGTAAGAACAGCAGAGTAATCGCATTCTTGACAAGTTATATATCTAGTGTTAAGAAAAGCATTTGGATGTCAGACACTATATGTGAATATTTTAAACTGTGAGTCAAGGTTCTTTTTATTGTATTATTTAAATCTAGGATTTGCTTGACTTTTGTAGTCAAAAAGAGAAACAGACACAAGAAAGGACAATTAGAGAAATTATTTCATGTATTATATTTTTGTAATAACTTTCAAAAGAGGGTAGCACCGTGGCGCAGTGGGTAGCGGCTGCTGCCTCACAGTTAGGAGACCCGCATGTTCTCCCTGTGTCTGCGTGGGTTTCCTCCTGATACTCCGGTTTTCTCCCACAGTCCAAAGACATGCAGGTTAGGTGCATTGGCGATTCTAAATTGTCCCTAGTGTGTGCTTGGTGTGTGTGTATGTGTGTGTTTGGGTTGTGTGTGTGCTGGCACCCTGTGTTGGCTGGGATTGGCTCCAGCAGACCCCCATGACCCTGTAGTTAGCATATAACAGGTTGGATAATGGATGGATGGATGGATATTCAAAAGAGATGATAAAAGCAACACATAACACATCCTAGTTTGTCCATGACTTAATATTTCATTGTGTTCAATAAGATATCCATTCTTTGGACTGTTTCTCTTAATCAAGTCACCTAGGTACAACTGAAAAGCTTGGAACTCCACTAAGTTTGTGTCTTCACTGTTGTTGAGACTCTCATTTGGATGTTCTGCTGCATTTCGAAAGAAGGAAGGTGCTTTGTCGCCTACTGTAATGATACAGACCTGTGGCACTTACGTCTCACATCATGAAGACCTTTAATTGACTGGTCCTGGATTATCTGAGTGCTCTTGACCACTAGACCACTAGATCACCTTACCTATCAGACAAAGATTGGAGTGAAGGAATCAATTATCTATCTGCTCCACAAGGCTTTTTCTCGTCTGGGCAAAGCTGGCTGCACTGTGAGGATGATGTTTTTTGATTTCTCCAGCACATTCAATACCATCCAGCCAACCCTGTTAAGGGGTAAACTCAGAGATATGCAGGTGGATGAGCCTATGGCATCCTGAATAATGGACTGTCTGTCAGGCAGACTGTGAGGCTAAAGGACTGTGGATTTGAGTAACTCTGGGGCACCACAAGGAACAGTCCTGTCTCCTATTCTGTTCACTCTGTACACCTCCGACTATAAATAAAACACCAGGTCATGTCACTTGCAGGAAATAAAAAGGGCAGTGCAGGCTCTTTTTCCTAAGGAGACTGTGTTCCTTTAATGTGGCAATTTACATCCTTCACACCTTCTACAACTCTGTGATGGTCAATGCAATTTTCTCAGATGTGGTGTGCTGGGCTTATAACATCAATTCATGAGAGGCCCACCGAATCAACAACCCAATTAAAAAGACAAGCTGAGTTAAAAGACACACTCTGGACCCATTGGAGGTCGTTGAGCAGAGAATTAAAACAAAACTGAGTGCCATTATGAATAATGCTGTAATCTTGTCTCTGATACACTAACACTGAGAACTCTATGCCAACAAATTATTCAGCAAATGTGCATTAAGAAACACTACTGGGGCTTCTTTATACCAACAGTAATACACCTGCTTAATGCATCATTGTGACAGTGACTGCAAAGGCAGAAGTTTTCTTTTCTTTTTAAAAATTTGTTCTTCCTTTTTAATCATTCTGGTATGTGTTCAGAGCATTGTGTGTGTGTGTGTATATTTATTTATCAATCTATTTTTGTATTTATTTATTTAAAGAGCTTCTGTAAAAAACAGATTCCCACCTGGGGATAAATAAAGTTTGTTCTATCTATCTATCTATCTATCTATCTATCTATCTATCTATCTATCTATCTATCTATCTATCTATCTATCTATCTATCTATCCACCATGTCCTCTCAGTTATGAGAAGCAGATTAGAGACATGTAATATACTGTAATACCTACCAGACCTATACATGTAATACTCTGATCTACACCTTGTCAAATAAGCAAACCAGCCACATGTTGTGTACTCTTTCTATTATTTGGCAGGTACTATACATCATGTCTATGATATTCTTCTCACAACTGAGACCACCCAGTTATCAGATTGTGATCAGACCTGAACATTTAATACTCCGATCTACACCCTGTCAAAAGTGAACCAGCCACTGTGACGCAACGTCTGAGGTTTCTCCTCATGCTCTGTGACATCTGAGGTTTGATTCTAGTAAGGGGAAGCAAAAGTGCATACACCAGGGGCCTCATGTATAAACAGTGCGTACACACAAAAATGTTGCATAAGCCTGTTTTCACATTCAAATTGCGATGTATAAAACCTAAACTTGGCAAAAAGCCATGCACGTTTCCACAGTACTTCATACCTTGGCGCACGCAAGTTCTGCGCTGGGTTTTGCAGACTGGTGGCACCCAGCGTCAAAGCAGTGTTACTGTTCCAGTGTGGTTACCCTTTCTTTTTTAGATCCACATCCCTGATGCAGCTTTATAAATACACTGAAATTAACCGCATATTGTTTATTAGTTTAATGCATCTGATTGTAATCAACCTGTAACAATATAATGGTCCACGGAGTGGCCAAACTATTCCAAATACCACAGCTGCTTTAGCGTTGTTACTCTCACTGCACCTTCTTTTTCTTCTTTCAGCTGCTCCCATTAGGGGTTGCTACAGCGGATCATCTTTTTCCATATTATTCTCACAGCACCAATTGGAGTATTTAGATCACTGTATCTGCGTGTGAATCACAGCTGTACAGCAGCTGATCGGAAAGAGAATTATTGGTATACATCATCAAGCACATGCTGCCTCAGCCATTCACTATTTGAACTACTCTCATCCAACAAACTCTTCAAAACCTTTCCTGTACGGACCTCGCGGTTCGGAAACAGTTTCATCCCAAGAACTATAAATGCACTCAACCAGTCAATCAAGGGTCCCTTATAGAACTGTTTGTACTTATTAGTACAATCACCTCACTGTAAACTTGCACGACAGTTATAATATTGCACAACCTGAGCCACTTTATAAAGCACATATTTACATATGATGACGATATCATTTTTAAGGTGAAATGCAGGAAAATATGTTTATTATACTATACAGATAAAACTTTTAACTTCATTTTCATAATCTATATTGTTAATAATTAAACATGTGAGGACATGATGTCGCTGTGCTAGCAATGATCTGGCGCTCCGTTCACGGATTATTCCTGCCTTGCGCTGTATGGTTGCTGGGACTAGCGTGATACTGGAAGGACAGAATAGTTAAACATGTACTACAAAGATATTTCAATGTTCCTTAAAAGTTTTGAAGAACTGGCGTTCTAAGCTTACAGATGGCTTAACGTCTATTACAGAGCTTATTGTGTGGTGATTGGGTATTTGGAGAAAGAAAAGTAAGGACAGGAATTGGAGGTTAGTACGTTTGAAAGAGACAGTACTGCTGTGATAAATTGTTTCATCGAAGGTTGTGCACAATCACTGCGCCACCGTGTTCCCATGTTTAATAACATGCTTTAACTCCTATCATCATGAAAATGATATCAAGTATACATCTCAGTAATTTAATTATTCAGATAGCTGTAATATCATGCATGTAATGGATTCTGTGCCCTGTCGGAGGAAGTGAAAGCCCAGAAGCACGTAGTGATTCACACACATAGAGCACATAGAAGATCAAATACATAACAAAGAATTTAACATGCTACTGTAGTTATGAGGGGATTTGAGAAACTACTAAATTAAACGATTTTAAGATGAAGTTTATGATGTTCTACTTTAATGACAAAATAAATTATGTGATTAAAGTTGGAAATTTCGAGATTAAAGTTGATATTTTGTGCTTTTCACACTGTGTGCCAATTTTTTTTCTCTTTGTACCCTTAGAAGCTTTCATATGAAACTCAGACAGTGGGCTTCGACTCGCCTTTTCACGGTGACTTTGATATCTGTCAACTTCTTTTTAATTATGGGCACTTTTGAGCAATTTTGTGAACCTGAGCTTTCAAGTTTCTCCGACACGCTATGTCACTCGATCAACTTCCTTTTGTTGTTTATACCACTGTTTAAACAAACAACAAATAGTACATTTTTATTTGCCTCCACTCAGTATTCTCTGAACTTCTTCTATTTCCCCCCGTGCTTTTGCCATTGCTTTTTCACAGAAAGCTGAGCTTAAGAGCTATTTATATTGATTTGCATATTCAAAGAGGCATAATTCTGGGAGGAGACGTGGCGGGACAGCAGGCGCGTGCACGTGTGTTACTTTTCACGCTGACCGGGATTTATGTAGCGGAAGAATATGGAAGTGGGCGAACGCACAGATTTATGCATCTGGATTTTTTTGTGCGTAAGCACATTTCCGCTTTTGTGCTTACACCATGATATAGTGTGAATTCTACGCACAGCGTTATGCATGAGGCCCCTGATGATATGAGGAAATGTTTTTCAGACAGTAGTTCTAAACTGAACTGCCTAGATTGGTCCCACTTAAATATGTAAGTCTTCGATAGGAAGGTGGACAACGGAAGTGACAGCAACACTGAAGCAGCAGTTAGGTTTTCGTTCTACAGAGGGAGAAAGAGAGAAGGTATTAAACCACAGTTCAATAGATTATTATCATCACTTGAGCCCTTAAACTGTCCCCCATGTATAGTGACCAGCACTCCAAACCACCAAACACAACTGCATGGACAGAAGTCCCAGGTGCAAACACATGTATTTATTATGCAAAACCACTTAAAAATCTTCAACAAAGAGACAATAATATAATGCAATTCTTCTATCTTTCTCCCCAATTCCCAGGCAAGCTTTGTCCTCTTCCTCCCAACTTCAACTTGCCTGGACAAGGTCTTCTTTTATCCAGGACCCTGGAGTACTTCCAGTGTTGGGAAGTCAAATGAAAGACCCATAAAGATTACTCTCGGTAGCTCCTCCTGGCAGCCTCCACAAAAATAAACAGGGCTGCCCACAGGATACAAGTTCCAGCCTGCCCTGCGGGTGTCTGTGTGGGAATCCTGGCCCGGGAATGCTGCCATCAAGCCGGTAGTCCTGACAGGTCTTCTCCCTCTGTCCTTCTGTCACACTGTCCTCCCGGCCAGGTATTGTACTTCGATCCAACTCTGCCAGGACACTAGTTTGCCCACTTCTGCCTTGGCATTTTCTGCCATACTCCTAGCTAAGGCAGGGAACATCCTGCTACTGTCTTTGTCCATTTCCCACTTGGGACTTCCAGCCATGCAGGAGAGGAGAGTCCAGCCTAGCAGGGACACCAGTCCTTACATGCCATCCTTTACTATATATAATCTATAAACTACATATAACTTAATCATCAATTTGTTAAAGAAGTAATAAGAAAATAGAAACCCCGATTCTAACAGTTTCAGGAACTTTTTTCACTTATAAAGCAGTTAACAGTTAACATAATCAACATTAACATGGATTACCCAAGTTAATAGAGATAGGGGATTGTACAGACATGTATTTAAAAATAGATGAGATAGAAACATCTTCTAGAGAATAAAATTAACAATTTTAAACAATCTGATTTAATATTAGAAACACATTAAATTATTCACTAAGTTGTATGTGAAATAATAATGTCTTTAGGTCTAAATAGATCATTTATAATAATTGACTTTACTTTTTTCATCAATTGGAAAATGTATTCTCTACAATACTTGAGATGGGGAAGGAGGAACGTACTTGCACCGGGTTCACCAACACTAAGGCCAGCCCAGACTGGAGCTGGGGGATTCCTAATTGTGAATAAAAAATGTAGAATATTTTTTCTTTTTAAATCTGCAGCACATACTACTTTATTTATGAGTTTAAGCCTCATTCTAAAATGTTAATGGCGCTGCTTTCAGGGTAATATTTAGGAACAGAACTTCAGCTTTACTAGCCTACTGCCTTTTATCTAGGCACTTAGTCTTCTTCTTTACAGTTTATTTTTTTGTATCAAGCAAAATCCTTTTTAAGTAATTTCCAGATTTCTTTTCTTTGGCTGTGTGTGTGCGTTTCCAGGGGACACCTGATCTGATACCAAAGGATTTCTTTATCTGCTTAATATCCTATTGTCAAAGCCACACATGATAAAATTAGCTTTATTTTTGTTTCTAATCCTCAGTGCCAGAAAAAAAGCCTTATTAGCTTTGCAAGCTTAAAGAGTCACTGTTGGCTGGAACCCTGTCGTCTATACGCAGATTAAACTGCAGCCTGTAGTCTTACTCCTTCGGGCAATTCTATACACATTTCATATTTAGCTGAAAGGTTTTTAAGTATTTCTGTTTTGAAAAGACCAGCTAAAGTCTTTATAATTTTGATATAGCATATATTCTTTTCAAATCAGTATCTAAAGAGTGCAAAATACAAATAACTGAACTGTAGAAATCGCATCCATGCATAAAAATAAAAGCAATCATCAAATTATAGTGATTTTATGGCACCTTTTTAATGTCAAATAATGAATATTTTCAACAGCTGTGCTCCCTGGCCCACAGATCTAGCCTATTGTGATTAATCCCCCATTCACTGGAATCAGAGGCATGCAGTGGGATCAATTATTTTCTGCTGTAGTCACTTCTGTTTCCATGGCCAATGCTTACATGTATCATGTCTGAAAGTGTTCAGTTCAGTGCTTAGCCAACGTGCAATTGAACATAAATAAAAGTCAGCTTCCAGCTTAGCTTGCTGCTTTGCCCATTTAACACCCAAAGATGAAAAATTATTTTCAAGGTATAGCACTTTACACCTTAGAACCTTTCCACTGCAGCTTTCTATTGATTTATAACAAGTAATAAAAGAGATGCATTTGCAAACAAAAAGGAGTACTGTCTCCAGCAGGGGGCGCACAGTCCCTGGGAAGAGATTTCTTTAGAGATTGCAGCCTTTACTAAGCTAAAAGTATATATAGGTCAGGTCAGGTCATGTTGGGGAGCATGCACTGGTACAGCGTGTTGCCGCACCCAACACACAACGAAACAGTAACCCCCCAGGCAGACAAGCAGTTCAGTCCCACTCTCTGGAAATGACCATCTATTTGCCGCAACCAAACTTTAGTTTCATAACTAGAAATTTGAATTCACCAAATATGGAAATGACAAGGAACTTGTTCATAGCAAATTGTCATGTTAATAAGGATAAATGTCGATGTGCTTGTGAAAAATCACTTCAGGAGCATTTCATGCCCAGAATGAGATATACAATCATTTTGTAATGTGCTTGGGAACAATAATAAAAAACTGAGCAAAAACCTCCAGTGATAGAGCAATGAAACATTCTTTAACCGTGGGGCTTTCTGCTATTTCAAGTAAGTTTAGAAGTGTTGAAACTATAACTAAGCAAAGTAACACCTGAGGCAATGACAGATTTATATTTGCCATGTGTGATGGGAGGCCATGACCATTACCTGGCTGGGACACCAACCATATGGAAGGACTGAGGGAGGGAGCATCAGCAAGGCAATACCTTCCTCGGTGGCTGTGGCACCACAGATTCCCACAGGGCATGCCAGGACTTGGAGTTTGGTGCAGCTCTATTGGGTTCCGCGTGGGCCACCAGGGGGAGCTGCAGAGCCCTAGAGATGACTTCCACAACACCAAGTAATACTGATGAGCCACCTGGAACACTCCCAGGACCTCACTCCATTCGTTCGGGGGCCTGAGTTGGGAGGAAGTGGATGATGCTCTTGAGGAGGAATGGAGACAGAAGGACTGTGGCATGGGCTTGTGCTGTGTGGCAAAGTCGTCTTCTGCATGTCTGTGTCAGGTATAGAGCGGCTCTATGTGCCCTGGGCTTCACACATGAAAGGCAATTATAAGCTGAGATTAACCCTACACAAACTTTATTTAACTGTTAAACATAGGGTGTTATGTTTATGGGATTTAAAACTATGTTACTTCTTAGATATATTTTTCCTCCCAGCTTTTGAAGGTGCTTTTGGGAGTTTCTGACTGTAGAGAATTGAGTCAATTTTGTGAATTTTCTGTTTGGATGTGTGTCAATGAAAATTGTTTTTTTTTCTTTTGGGAAGTGCAATTCTGGGGGGCCATCATCAAGATGCAATGGTCCATTGTTAGGGACTTGGCTTCAGAAGGTTAGTGATGAATGCATCATGAACACAACAGTATAAAACCAGTGTCAAAGTAACTATCTTCATCTGAGATTGTGGATCGTAACAAGAGCGTGTTGTGTTAGTATATGATCTACTGGGAGCCTTTCCACTTAGACAATGAGTTTTGTTGTTTTTTGGGTTTTGGTGACAGTTATTTTGACTTTGTGGTTTTGACATTTTTTGTGACATTTAAAATATCGATTCATCCCTTGGCCCATTTATAATTCTAAATCTGCACAATTTTCTAGTAGTAGAAAATTTAGATTTTGTATCAGCTGAAAGACTACTGGGAAAAGTAGGCGTGTTGTGTAAAAGATAAAAGAATGTGCATTTAGCTTTGAGTAAATGTTCTATTCATATAATAATCCATAAGATCAGTAGAGGTTTTCACTAAAATGTAGAAGGCTGTCATACATATGCAGAAAAATGGCACATGAGGCAATAAAGGAGAAATGCATTCATGGCAAACAGTATGAGTAACAGCTTGGAAGGAAATACAGGCGAGAGCCAACAGAATGGACAACCTTGGCATGACCCTGTATAGAACAGAAACAGAAAAAAACAGACATACAGCAGAGCATAGTCAAAACACAAAACTGTATGTGTCATCCTGATATGGCCAGCTGCACGTCTTTGGCATGACAGCTGCTCAGTGTGACAGACCTAGTAAATTACTGCCAACTGAGAAGTATGACAAGTAGAATGTGAGTGGATACAGGTTAACCATATAGGTAACAATGGAACTAAGGGCCACGGCCACAGAAGAAATAAACATCACGAGTAATGACTTTCCCATAAATTCAATGAAATAAATTAAATGTTTGTAAAATACACAGAATTGCACAGAATGCATTGGAGTCAAAAGGGAAGGAGGAATTGAACTTGTTTTAAATTGATGATAATCGTGCAATGGTCTTTAAGGTGCCCCTGGGGGCTAGAGAAGTATCTGCTAACTGTGCTGACTGATTATTGTGGCCAAAAATGTAATCTTTTCCATGAGGCAGCAATGCCAACCACTGTATCACCATACATCAAACAAGTAAAGACGTAGATGGAATGGGTACCACAAACAAAATACAACAAATGGCCATAAACTAGCAATAAGTTAGTAAAATGTAGATCATTGAGCTCGTAGAGTTCAATCCATCAGGAGTGTCTTCTGTCGAGATACTTGGCACTTTTTTCATCAAGAAGAAAGAAAGTAGTAATAAATCTTCTGTTATTTTTTTGTTTTCACAATGTCACCTGTGTTTTCCGACAGGAGTTGCTCCTTTACAGTTTATTTTGACTGTAGTTGTGGCACATGGCTAATTATGTGTGCATACATAATTAGCCATGCGGCTCTGCCCAGCCAGTGCACTGGGATCAGTGTCATATATCTAGTGGCAGTACTCATAACATTCTCATTATGGACAACTCATGCATAACTTAAATGAAAAAACTGCAAGTTTGTTTTTCTTTCATGTATATGGGATGGAAATCTAGATGGAGTACTGAATGGGTCATGACATCACACATGTGTGCAACAGATAGGCAATGATCATACACTATGTATCTGTGAAAGCATCATAGGGCACCAGGAAAAAAAATGTTTCCCTAAGCTGGTCAAGTGGAGAATTTCCAGTAAAATAATCAGTGAACAAGTCACCCATGAACACAGCATTTTGTTATGAAAACAAATTTCAGCTATCAAAAGTAGTCATGACTCTTGGAACAGGAAAAGCACAGAGGTATGTTAAGGTATTTTGATACGCTGTATTAATCCCCAAGGGAAAATTGTTTTTTTGCATGACCTTTAAAGGTACAGGTAGCATTTAAAAACAGAACCACTGTAGCAGTGTGACGATGCAGGTTCTGCTCCATGCACTTCTAGGAGCCCTCAAATCCAACACCGTCAGTAATGTCACAAATGAGCTAGCCAGTGAAGACATCAACCATGAAGCAAGGGGATGGTGCAAAAAGTGCAAAGTGCTTTTATTAAAAACAACAAAATCAAAGTGTTCAAATAAATAGTGCAGTGCTTCTCAAAGTTAATAAATAAATAATCCAATAAAAAGTGAACTGTGGAGGTTAAAAACACAATAGAAAAAAAAATCCTTTAAAACAACAAGGTTAAAAACAAATGCCTTACTGGCAGCTCCTCTGCTTCTCCCCTATGGGCCCCGCAACAGGGGAGTTGCCTTACTAGTAAAATGCAGCTCCTTCATTTCTGGTCCATTAGCCCTCCGATCCCTGGCTACGTCTGGCTCCAGCTGGACCGAGACTTGGGTTCCTTCCCCAGCGGCCAGGGCGCTCACACTGGGGCTCAACACGCCCAAAGCCTTCATGACTCCACTTCCTTCAACAGCCAGTCGACCCCTCTGCCGGTTACTCCAACTCCTCAAAATTGCTCAGCTGGAGCGACCGCTTCAATTTGCCCCCTCCGAGAGTTGGCCAAACACTCCTCTGGGGCTCTCCTACCAGCTGCCTTCCACCTTAATAAAGCCTGTTCTTGCTCACACTCTCACACTCACCGGCTTTCTCCTTCTTCTCCATTAACCTTAATTCTTTCTCACTCTTCTTTCCTTCCTCTTTTTTCTCCCCTCCTGACCGCCTCGTGCTTCTATTATAGGCTCTGGGGACATGGATCAGGTGTGGCAATCAGCAGCTCCCAGCAACAATTACGGATGCGGACGATTCCTCACCTGTGCACTTAAGTGAGGACTGTCCGCATCACAAATTCACCTGGGAACCGCTCCAGCCACATTACCATGCCACCTCTCTAAGCCGCAAGTGCAGCGATTATTTATTTAAATAGTGGCCTTTGATCTAAGCTGTGGACCCACTATACCACAATCGGTCCAGTGCCGCTCAGATTCACACCGTCGAAGGGATGGTGATTTCTTTATTTTTTTGGTGGGGATCCCAGGAACACACCCAGCCACAGAGACACGAATTAACAGCAAGTCAAATAAATAACTACATAGTATATTTAATGAAACAAAAACACAAACAACAAATAAACAGCTAACCCTGTCTTTTCCCCATGCCGAAATTAAATACTAACACAACAATAAACATCTAACAATAATCACTAACAATCCAGTCCATAAACAGTCCAAATGCAGAGGAAAAGGATGAAGTGGAATGGAGGTAAGTAAACCTCTCAACGCCACTGACACCATCGCCACAGACAGACAAACTGCTGATGGCTGTGCCCAAGAGGTCATTAAAGGCCTGGATCTTGGTTTTTATCCAAGACACTTGCAAGCCCAGACAATCATTCTCCTTGCTCAGTTGCTCAAAAGTCCCGATCACACCTCCATTGACTCCTACTCACTGCATATTTTACTCAGAGTGCACTGGACAAATATTACTTTAAAAGACTAAACAGCAAAAAAGTGATTTGTATTGTTAATCATTTGGCATGTTTGCTGTGTATGTTTGTTTTAGTTTGAATCCACTGTGTGTCAATTGTCTGGGCCAATTCCTACCATTATTGCAACTGTCTACCGCCCCCAAATCAAACAATGATTTTTTTTAACGATCTTGCTACCTTTCTTACCCATTTATCTACAATTACTTTGTACTTCAAACATAATTCTGTTGGGGGATTTTAATATACATATGGACAATATCAATATCCCTCTCACTAGAGACTTTTTATCTTGCCTTGAGAGTTTTGGATACCAGCAGTATACTGATGTTTCCACCCACTGTAAAGGACATATCATGGACTTGATCTGCTGCCCTGGTGGTGTCCCTCTCAACCTTATAGCAGATGAACTCATTATAACTGATCATTCTCTCCTTTCATTTAATGCTAAACTTACTTTTTCTATTACTAAGCTTCCCCATCTTTTCATAATATTAAGAACTAGCCAACCTGCGGCGTACCATACGACGCATAATCAGGCCGGTTTTTTAATAATTTTTAAGCACAGGGAGAAAATTAACATTTGAAAAATCGGTAATGTAATAAATCAGCAAGAAAAGCAACATTGTAACATTGCACGGAATGAACCAACACACTCAGCTCAGGCGCAGAGGGTGGAACGGGAGGAGAGGAGAAGGACATCCACTCGCTCCCTCCGTCATGCTAGTCTGCTGATTTCTCGTGCAGTATGCACTGCCTGCTCATGTGCCCACCTCCAACTCGTCACTCGAGTCGTTGTCGTCTTTGCACAGTCCAGATGCGCCTGTGACTCACATAGACTTTTCATTGCTCTGTGTGGTTTTGGCTGCCTTTCTATATATAAAATCCACCAAGACACCCGACCACGGTAGCAGCGAGGTGGGAGGGGGGTGTGTACAAAGTGCAGGAGCATCTAAGAAGACGCATGTTTGTCGCGGATGCGAATTGCTGTATGTAGCATGTAAAACAGTTTGCTATGGGTGAATGCGGTCGTGCGTTGTAACCGAAAACTCGGTTTTTAAAGACTGCTCACTTCATTGTGTATACGACTGTAGGTGAATGAAAAGATGTAACTTTGGAGAGGGCAACATACAATACAGCGTTTTACACGCTGCATACAGCGATTTACATCTGTGACAAACATGCCTCTTCTTAGATAGTCCTGTCACATCCACCCTCGTTCTCAAAGCATACACACCGCCTGGTCATGTGGTGCCTCTGTGTGAACCGGTCAGGCACAGAGAAGGTCAGCTGCTGAGAGAGCATCTCGACTGTTGCAGGGCCTGCATTGGTGAAGCAGTTGAGACGGTAATGAAACAGAGGCACAGGGCTTATTGGTTTTTAAAGACTGCTTCCTTCAATAGGTTTTAACCAATGCACGGAACGAACCAACACACAATCGTCCGTGCGGCGCTTAGGCGCGAAGGGTGGAATGGGAGGAGAGGAGAAGGATGTCCATTCCGCTTCCTCCGTCATGCTAGTCTGCTGATTTCTCGTGCAGAATGCACTAACTGCTCATGTGCCCACCTCCAACTCGTCACTCGAGTTGTTGTCGTCTTTGCACAGTCCAGATGCACCTGTGACTCACGTAGACTTTTTCATTGCTCTGTGCGGTTTTGGCTGCCTTTCTATATATAATCCACCAAGACACCCGACCATGGTAGTAGCGAGGTGGGAGGGGGGTGTGTACAAAGTGCAGGAGTATCTAAGAAGACGCATGTTTGTCACGGAGGCAAATTGCTGAATGTAGCGTGTAAAACAGTTGCAATGGTGCATGTGGTCGTGCGTCGTAACCGAAAACTCGGTTTTTAAAGACTGCTTATTTCATTGTGTTTTAACCTCAGTTGTAAAGGAATGTTTTAAGGATCCCATGGGATACCCCTTGCAAACCGTTTTACACGCTGCATTTGGCGATTCACCTTCGCGAGAAACATGCCTCTATGAACAGTCAACGTGGCTCGGAGTAGCATGTGGCCTTTACGATAGACGAATATAAATGACGCCGTTTTTTCTGTGTCGTCACATCTGAGTTGGTGGGTGTGGCTCTGCGAGTTGTCGTCGTATCCAATGGTCATGGAGTAGGTGGGCGTGGCTCCATCCTGCGTGCGCCATAGGTATCTTACTTGTCGGCGGCTTAGTGAATCCACCCCCCTTCCGGCGTGCTTTCCATGGGTGTCTTGCCTTAGTGAATTATACATACAGATATTAACTTGTAGAATTGATTCCCACATGGACTTTTATAATTTATCCACTCTTGAAGAATTGGTCTCATATTATAACACTGGTCTCAATGGTATTCTTAATTCTCTTGCTGCATTAAAAACCAGATCTGTTTTCTTTTCTTTTTCTACCCCCTGGTTTACGCATGAACTTCTGCTTCTGAAAGCCAAGGGCAGGCAACTTGAACAGTTATATAAAAAAACTGGACTCTTTGTTCACAAAGAAATGCATAAAAATCATGTACTTTATTGCAAGGACTGCATAGCTCAAACCAAATCCAACTATTACACTCAATTAATTTCTTGTAATTAAGATAACACCAAGTCTTTGTTTTCATTACTTAATAATGTTACACAACCTCCAAACTCTTTACCATCTCACCTTTACTCGACTGCTTTTTGTACTTCTCTTATGTCTTTTTTAATGAGAAAATCCAGATGATACATCAGCACCTCGGTCCAGATTCTCTCTGTATTTCCTCTGAACTGCACTCACCTATTCAATCATTTTCCTCTTTCCAGCTTCCCAATTTCTCAGAAATCTCAGATCTCATCTGCAAATCTAAGGCATCTACTTGTCAGCTGGACCCCCTTCTAGTTAAAGCCTGCCTCCCCTCTCTGGTCCCTTTTATTTCCGCTATAATTCACTCTTCTCTCACTACTGGTACTGTTCCTTCATCTTTTAAAACTGCTGCAATAACCCCAATACTGAAAAAACCTGGTACCAATCTTACTAATTTCAATAATTTTCACCCTATTTCTAATTTGCCCTTCATCTCCAAACTTCTTGAAAAAGTACTAGCTATCCAACTTCACTCCCACTTATCTCATAATAATCTATATGAAAAGTTCCAGTCAGGTTTTCTCCCCTTCTATAGGACAGAAACGGCACATGTTAAAATTACTAACAACCTCCTGGTTTAATTACAATTCTCATCCTCCTTTGACTCTGTTTGTCATACCTCGCTCCTTAATAGATTATCTTTGATTGGAATTACCCACACTCCACTAGATTCATTCAGGTCCTACCTCTCAGGCTGCACTTAGCTCATTCAGCTTAAGACTTTCACATCCCAAACCACCGCTGTTACTTCAGGTGTGCCCTAGGGCTCTGCCCTGGGGCCTCTTCTTTTTATCATTTACCTCATTCCCCTTGGCAATATCTTTCGTAAATATAACATTAATTTTCACTGTTATGCTGATGACACCCAGCTCTACCTTGCTAGTAAACCCACTTCTTCTTTTCCACCATCTTCTCTTATTCACTGTATTGCTGAAATTAAATCCTGGTTTTCTTGAAATTTTCTTAAATTAAACAGTGGCAAAACTGAGGTTCTCCTCATTGGTACAAAATCATCATTATCCAAAGCAGATACATTTTTCACTTGCTATTGATAACTCTTTTGTTTCCCCTTCACCTCAGGTCAAGAGTCTGGGTGTCATCCTTAACAGTACTCTATCTTTAAAATCTCACATTAATAACATCACCTGGTCTGCTTACTTCCACCTAAGTAATATTAATTGCATGTGCCCCTCCCTCACACCCAATACCACTTCCATTCTTGTTCACAGTCTTGTTACTTCTCATCCGGACTATTGCATTTCACTCCTTTTCAGTCTCTGTAATAAATCTCCATTCAGCTAGTCCATAATTCTGCTGCTCGCATCATTACTCAAACCTCATCTATTCACTATATTGCTCCAGTCTTGCAGCAGCTTCATTGGCTCCCGATTAAGCTTCAAATTGATTTTAAAATTCTGCTATTAACATTTAAGGCCATTCATAACTTCACCCCTCCATATTTGTTCAACATTCTTCTGTTCAACCTTAGATTCTCTTCCTCCATCCATCTGACCATCTCTCTCGCCCATCTAACCACCATGGGGAGCAGAGCATTCAGTCGTTCTGCTCCCAAGCTCTGGAACTTACTACCTACTGAGCTTAGAAATATCGAGTCATTTTCAACCTTCAAATGTAAATGTAAAATGGCTTTTCTCTATGATTACAGTTGCTTTGTTTGGTTTAAATTTTTAAATATTCTGTATTTTCTGATGTTTTAAGTTTTGTTTATAATGTGTTTTTTATTTGTTTGTTCAGTGTCCTTGAGTGCTTAAAAAGGCGCCTTGTATAAATAAAATGTATTATTATTATTAATATGGTGCTATCACAATTGTGAAAGCCAACCTTAGAAAGTTAATGTTTGATGCTAAATTTATTCAATTGTTTTCTTAATTTTCATAGAATGTCAGTTTCTCATAGCTATCTTGAATATGGTATAGTATATATGGTATAAGTTAACATGAGATAGAACTTTCCTAGCTATATCTGTAAAATTGAGTGTTAATTAAGCCAATTAGGAAAGAGTTAGATATGTTTGCAAATATAAGGTCGCATACAGTTCTTTGACCGTGCTTAGCGTGCCTAAGGTACGGCTTGTAAGAGCTTGCCCGGCCACAGACATACATGACACCGCAACGTCCACAACACACACATTTATTATACTATGTACAACTATTATTTACAATTTTGCACTCAATCCTTGGTCCTTCGGGCCTCCTCCACTCCTGCCTCACAAGCTCTGTCCTCTTCCACCCGACTCCGGCTCCCCGAATGGAGTGAGGCGGTCCCTTTTATAATGCCCCGGATGTGCTCCAGGTGCCTGATGATGAACTTCTGGCAGCACTCCCCAGTGTGGCGGAATTGCTGCTCTTGCACCCGGAAGCACTCTGGGCGTACACCATCCCTGGTCTGTCAGCACTTCCTGGTGTCCCGGAAGCACTGTCCCCCAGGGATCAAGGACCATCCAGGGGCCCAGGGAAGAGAAGTGCCGCTCTCCCGGTCCTTCCTTCCTCCAGGCGTCCTGGCGGGGCAGGGTTCTGGGCTGTCTATCACAGACTGTATGACCAAACTTAGAGAAATGACATAAGATATATAAGCCTTAAACAAAACTTTTCTTAAATAAGAACTTTTCTTTTCTTTAGTATCATTTTTTTCTCTATTTTTTGTGTGAACTGGTCTTTTTTTTTGTTTTACTAAAACTTTTAAAAGATATTTGGTCTGTGGAATTATTTAAACATGCATCACACTGCTGCTTGAATAATCCTATGAAGCAAACTAAAAGCTGCAGAACTTTGGTGATTTTAGATAAACACTGATACAACAATATTTAAGTGTTGGAAGGATTTAGGAGGTTTTCTCCATTTTAAACAAATTAAATTATTTCACCAGGATAGATTTACTACAGTATATAAAATAATTTCTCTACTGAGACCCTCCACCTGTATCATTGACCCAATACCAACAAGTTTTTTCAAAGAAGTTTCCGGCATGCAAATTAATAGTATTCTTGACATAGTAAATTCATCATCAGATACGGGGGTCTTCCCAGACTGTCTTAAGACTGCCGTAGTAAAACCCCTGCTCAAGAAAAATAATCTCGAACTCCTCTGCTTTTGAAAATTGTATACCTGTTTCTAACCTGCCTTTCTTAAATAAAATCCTAGAAAAGGCAGTCATTATGTAGCTAAATGACCATGCTATTCTTGATAAATTTCAGTCGGGTTTTAGAACAAATCACAGTACAGAAACTGCAGTCGTTAAAGTAGTAAATGACTTGCGGCTAAATGCAGAGAGAGGCTGTTTATCTGTTCCCAACCTCTTAGATCTGAGTGCCACATTTGATACCATTGACCACAATATTTTTAGAAATTGCCTTAGTCAGTGGGTGGGCCTATCTGACAGTGTCTTAAATTGGTTTAAGTCTTACTTGACAGGTAGAAAATTCTTTGTTAGTTGTGGTAATTATAAAAGACATGTGATATTCTTTATGGTGTTCCACAAGGCTCGGTCCTGGGTCCGCTGCTCTTTGATTTACATGCTCCTGTTAGGTCAGATTATCTCGGAGCATAACGTGAGCTACCACAGAGGTATGCTGATGACACACAACTGTATTTATCAATAGTGCCTGATGACCCCGGCACTCTTGGTTAACTGACACAATGTCTTACTTGTGTTTCTGAATGGATGAGTAGTAATTTTCACAAACTAAATAAGGGGAAAACAGAAATTTTAGTGATTGGCAAAAATGGATATAATGAGGGTGTTAGAAATAAACTTGATCCATTAGGATTAAAAGTCAAGACAGAAGTAAAGAATTTAGGGGTAATTATTGACTCTGACCTAAATTTTAAATCACATATTAATCAGATCACTAGGACAGCATTTTTTCACTTAAGAAATATAGCAAAAGTTAGATATCTTATAACTTGATGCTGAGAAATTAGTTCACGCTTTTGTTTTCAGCCGGCTAGATTACTGCAACGTACTCCTCTCAGGACTACCCAAAAAAGACATCAACTAGTAACTAGTGCAGAATGCAGCTGCTAGAATCTTAACTAGGAAAAGAAAATCCGAACACATCTCTCCAGTTTTTATGTCACTATGTTGGTTACCTGCACTGGTTACCTGTGTCATTTAGAATTGACTTTAAAATAGTGGTTATGGTTTATAAAGCCTTAAATAATCTCGCTCAATCCTATATTTCAGAATACCTTACACTCCAAATCGTATTCTTAGATCTTCAAATGAGTGTCTGCTTATTATTCCAAGAGCTAAACTTAAAAGAAGTGGTGAAGCAGCCTTCTGCTATAATGCACCAAAAATCTGGAATAGCTTACCAATAGAAATCCGCCAGGCTAATACGATGGAGCACTATAAAAAACTGCTAAAAATTCATTATTTTACCATGGCTTTCTCATAGCTTCATTTTAGTTTAACCCTGATATTCTGTATATGCATATCATTATCATTCTTGGTGTCTCAGAAATCCGTACTAACCCCTACTTTCTCTGCTGTTCTTTTTCCAGTTTTCTGTGGAGGTGATCTACACCACCACCACCCAATCAAAGCACCGTGCAGTCCCTACATTGATGGATTGAAGGCCAGAAGTCCACATGACCATCATCATCAACTTCTTCCATGTGAAGCCTGAATACAATGAGGACTGATTGAGATCAATTATATTAGGTAAGAATGTCTAGAGAGGGCTGGGTGGTCTTGTGGCCTAGAACTCCTGCAGATTTATTTTTTTCTTCAGCTGTCTGGAATTCTTTTGGCTTTTTCTGTCCTCCCTGGCCATCGGAACTTACTTTTTTTCTTTGTTAATTAGTATTGCCTGATTTTATTTTTCTATTTTGTTTTTTATTTATTTTTTTCTCTTCCTTCATCCTATAAAACACTTTGAGCTACATCTTTTGTATGAAAATGTCCTATATAAATAAATGTTGTTGTTCTGAGGAATAACATGTACATATATTTAGTTTCTCTTTTAATAATGAGAGTTATTACAAGCCAAGTTAAAAGCTATTCTCCTGGATGGCCAAAATGCAGACCACCTAAGCCATTTTTTCTAATAGTCAGATTATCCTGTGTTAAAAATGAGGCTGCTATGAATGTTCTTAATATCTCCTGCACATAAACGAATGTCCCGCACTTGAGTGGTGTAAGAAATTCAGTAAATGTGCTCATTAGTCTACACATTTTAAGACATTATGAAAAATGAAATGTTTGATGAGATTGAAGTAAAACAGCCATTTTAAATATAATTGCATGAGATACAAAGCATTAGATAGATAGATAGATAGATAGATAGATAGATAGATAGATAGATAGATAGATAGATAGATAGATAGATAGATAGATAGATACTTTATTAATCCCAAGGGGAAATTAACTATACTATTAAAGGAATGAGCTTTACTAATTCAGCTTATTGGCAGCATTTGTACTCTTTACCAATAATCAATTTCTTTGGCAAGAAATCATCCAGTTATAATTTTACAGTATAAGGTAAAGTCAGTGAGTACTTTTGACTTCTGATTTGTCATAAATGGTTCAAAAGTGTATTGTTGCAGTGCTTGCCATCTTCATTGTTGTTCCCTTGAAGAACAAGTGTTTCACTCTCTATATGAGCTTGTAGCTAATTTTCCACTTACTGAGTTTAATTGCCTCTCTTCTAGCTGCACATGGTGACTTATGATGGAATTTGAAGCAATTATATAGTAAAATCATAATAAGGCAGAGGGCTGCCAGGTTTTTTTTTTACTGGATCTCTCATGTTAACCATACACCAGGGATCAATGGATACGAGACAACCATGGAGGTCCAGACTTGGGATTAAAATAAATTGTCTGATCCTGTGGTATTCTCAGGTAACACTTTGGAGCTCAGCATAAACTCCAGCAGGAAAAGCAGCCAGATGTGGAGGTCCTTTCAAAAAGGTAATGTTATTTGAACTCAGAAATTACATACCAAGTGACGTTATAAATAATATAAGATTGGCTTTTGCTATGAAGTTTTGGTTTTTCTTAAAGAAGAAAATGTAAACATTACAGCATTTTTAATTCTGTTTCATTATTTGTAAAATATTTCAGGGTTCCAATATCTGAGCATCATTAGTTTTAGCAATTGTAATTTTCCAAAGTTGTACTAGTTTGTTCTTTTATTGTTGTTTGTTTTATTCATATTTGCACATTCCCCTTTTCTCTGTGTAGGTTTTCTCCAAACACGCTGGATTCCTTCCAAAGCCCAAAGACACACTTTGTAAATTATTTAGTAGCTGCAAATTATAGATGAGGGTGGTTGGATGTGCCTGTAAAGGTGGTCTTCATTGGACAGGCACACCTTTATGTAGGCTCTTGACTTGTGCCCATTGCTGCCGCTACAGGCTCTGCTTTTCCTTCATATTAAAATTGAAGATAAACCTTTATAAAATAGATGATTGAATCAAACATTTTTATTGTTTGATTTTTTTCAAACACTTTTATTGTTTACTTTTCTATAACTTGATCCTTATCAATAAATGTAATAACTACAACAGAGTTAAATGCAATATGATCCAAGTTCTGAATGTTATGTTATGTAATTTATGCATGAATTACAAAGAATCCTTGGAAACACACATTTGAAAAAACTTGAATTAACATAATTGCCTTTAAAACAATAATAAGTATGTATTGTTTGTACTCATGGTTAAATAAAATTAGAAATAAATCACTTCAATAAAAGCAGAAAATGTGACCAGTATTAGTACATAATTACCACTAATACATCATTTAAAGGCAATGAAATACATGCACTTCCCATTATAACTTCATAAACCTCAGTTACGCCATGTGTTTTCTGCTAGCAGATGTGGCTAATTGGTCTTTACAGAGACTTTGTGAATGTTTCTTGCATAAAAGCTTACTAGAGGTTTCCTTTGAAGTAATGAAAAGTTAGTAAAACGGACATATTCTTTGTGTATTAGTTACAAGTAAGAGGAGCACGTTCTGTTAACAGCTGGTCCTGTAAATACTTACATTAACAATGCAGTACTGTAAACTCCAGCCTGAAGGGCATCAAGCAATTAATCAAGCAAGTAAACCTCAAAAAAGTCAAATAAAAATGATTAAATCAAGTACCACCTACATTATATGGGAAAGACTACTGAAGAATTTGACACCCATCATGGCAGTTCTGATCCATTTTCTTAAATAGATTAAGGTGTCCTGGAACAAACACATTTATCCTATAAGCCTAATGTTCTGGAGGGATGCCATTCTACTAGCCATATTGAGGGTTGTTACAGTATAGATAGATAGATAGATAGATAGATAGATAGATAGATAGATAGATAGATAGATAGATAGATAGATAGATAGATAGATAGATAGATAGATAGATAGAACTTTATTATTGTTCTCAAATAAAATGAATTAAAACATTTAAGTATTAAATATATATATTAAATATTTATATCCTAGTAGGTCCAGAATTTGCAAGAGTATTCGTTTGTTGCTCAGTTACATTTATGACTAGTCGTGTTGATTCTACAGTCATATAATGCAAAGATGACAGCTAATTCCAAAGAATTAACCAGGGTAGGATGATGTATGATACAAGATGCAATGTGAATACCAAGCAGTACGAAGCTGGCATGTAGAATTTATGTAGTGTGTGATTGATATGGAGGGACCGAATATATGTTCTAATTGACCCAGTAAAACTCTCTTATAAAGGGATAGATTTACCTCTCCACATATTTTTCCCTCAAAGGCAACATTTCAGTTTGACGCAATAGCAAACTCTAGAGACCACAACTGACATATGTAGTACCTGAGTGATAGGGGGGTATCAGACTTACTTACTTACCCACCAGATGAAACTGTTGTGAAAAAAAATTATTAAATTGTAGTGGTGATAACATGATAAAGGTCCTCCTTTTTGTAATTGTTTTGAATTTAGTTTCATATCATTTATCAAGGGACAATGATTGAAAACAGCTGTTCAACTTGTGCATTACTTCTTTAAAGAAAAAGAAAAAACCCCAGACCAATTATTATTTTCAATTATTATTTTCAACTTTGCTATTTTTGCCCATAGTGGGTCTCCTATTTTAGACCACAAATGAAGTGCTGGATTTGCTCATTATATGACCTATATATAGTAACACTTTTGGATCATAGCTGCTGTAGATGCATTCACTGGACTAAAATATTAGAACAATTGTGACAAAAACAGGATATTCAGTCCAACAAGCTCATCTGTCCTGTTCATTAAGATTGTCCAAAATAGCATCAAGTCGAGATTTGATGATCTCTAAAGTCCTTTTCTCCACCACACTACTTAATAATTCATTCCATGTGTCTTTGCCTAAATAATTCCTAATATTTCTAACATGTCCCATTGTTCCTGTTGCAGAATTTAATCCCTTTCATAATTTTAAACACTTGATCATGTTAAAGATTAAAAGGTCTTTCTTTCTAGTTTGACTATGATGTTTTTGTTGCTGTTATCCCATAGTGACTGAGAAAAACAAACACTGCAGTTTCTACCTTGATGACATGCCCTGTTTGTCAATATGTCAATTGCTGATATTTAAAGTATGTGAGCCTTAATGAAATCATCTGGAGCAGCACACTGGCAGATGGGAATTGTAGTTCCCACTTTGCCATTTGCCATATGGTTGCTGATAAGATGGAAGTTGGGGAGTATATGATTAAATACCTTTTTATTGGATCAGTTGCATGAAACTGACTGTGCTCACAACCACAGCACCTAACAACAGTACACCGCACACTTGCTAAGAACATCGTCTTTAAGTTTCTCCAAACCTCCCCCCTCTCTCTTCACTTCTGCAGAGAGCCTTCATTTGCATGAAGTTGCACATCCCATTTCTCTATGCAATTATTTTCAGTGCTGTGGGGGTGCAGTGCGTTAGAATGTCCCTCTCGCAACCAAATTTCAAAGCAGTTATGAGATTTTGGGGTATTTTGTTTTTCTGTTGTGAAGGTATTTTTACCCCTAAAAATTGATATATCAAAATATCTTTTGTTAGTGGATACCTACTGTCATAGATGTGTCATCCTGTCAAATTTCTGCATTTTAGCTAAAAGTGAAATATTGAGTGAGTGAGTCAGCCAGTCTACTTTGCATTATGTATATACTGTATGGATAACAGAATAACATGAGTTGGAGGAAGGGTTATTAGTCTTCTTCTGGGATCTTTTCTTTCTGGATGAGGATGGAAAGGAAGATGGGTAAGTAACTGTACAACTCACAAATCTTTATAATAAGGGGGTTTGTGTTTACTTTTTCTCAATTATGATGGTGTAATTTATAGACATGTTATAGACTTGGACTAATTTATTAGTACCCCTCCACGAAAAAAGAAGAAAAAACAAGAACCCACAATTGTCCCTGAAATAACCTAAAACTAACAAGAATAATTGGCCCCCATCATTGTTCCATATTTAACAAAAGTCAGACTTTGCTTTAGAGTTTTGATTCAACAGAAGATTTCAAATAATAAAAGTGATAATGCCACTGAGAAAAATAATGGGACCCTTAACCTAATTGCAAACAAGTGATTCCTGTAGCTCTCTATGAGACTTCTACACCTGTCAACAGGTTGTTTGGCCCACTCTGCCTGAACAAATTGCTCCAGCTGTGTCAGGTTTGAAGAGTGCCTTCTCAAGACTGTTTCAGTTCTTGTTCCATTAATGATCGATGAAATTACAATCAGGGCTCACAATAGGCCACTTCAAAACAGTCCAGTGTTTTCTTCTTAGCCATTTTTGGGTGTGTTTAGTTATGTGTTTTGGATCATTATCTTATTGGAGGATCCATGACCTGTGACTGATATAGAGCTTTCTGACACTGGGCAGTACATTTCACTACAAAATGTTTGGATAGTCTTGTATATTTCATTGTTCACTGCACAGACTTAAGACACCCTATACCAAATGCAAAAAAGCAGCTCAAAAACATAATCAAGCCTCCTCCATGTTTCGCAGTTTGTATGGTGTTCTTTATGTTAAAATCTTCATTTTTTCTTCTGCTATAGAGATGATGTGACTTGCCACAAAGTCAGGTTTTGTCTCATCGTATCCTAAGGACATTCTACCAGACACATTGTGGCTTGTTAATATGCATTTTAGCAAATTCCAGTCTCATATTGTTATGTTTTTCTTTCAACAGTGGAGTCCCCCAGGGCTTCTACCATTGAGCCCATTGTCATACGAAAAGAAATGAATGGTGCAATTAGACACTGATATACTCTCACCAAGTTTAGCTTGTATCTCTTAGGAAGTTGACCTTTGCATTTTGTGTACCATTTTCACTATCCTTCTCTTCATTCTGGGGTTGATTTTCCTTTTGTGGTAACATCCATGGAGTCTGGCTACAGTCCTATGGACCTTAAACTTTTTAATAATATTTGCAACTGTTGTCACAGGAATATCAAGCTGCTTGGAGATGGTCTTATAGCCTTTGCCTTTAACATGTCAATAAGTTTCTTTCTGACCTTCTCAAACAACTCTCTCTTTTGCTTTCCATGTTCAATGTGGGACACGTGATGATTACAAACAGCAGAGTGAGTACTTTTCACCATTTAAATAGGCTGAACGACTGATTACACAATTGGAGACATGTGTGATACTAATTAAAGAAAACAGATAGTCTATAGATTCCACAGTTTAACATGTTTTCTTGAATG
Source organism: Polypterus senegalus (assembly GCF_016835505.1). Classification (NCBI taxonomy): domain Eukaryota; kingdom Metazoa; phylum Chordata; class Cladistia; order Polypteriformes; family Polypteridae; genus Polypterus; species Polypterus senegalus. Next base: position 115,794,782 of record NC_053160.1, on the reverse strand, counting down.
TGTCCAGTCCCTTTTTGAATATCTTTGTAGAATAAACAATACTTTATCCCTTTTCCCATTTGCTTTGCCTTACATAATGACATTTCAAAGACATGCAGGTATATACAGCACAATTGCTTTTCATTTAATCACAGTTCTAGAGGTATCCAGAACTTTTCTAATGAGCTATAAGGTGACCAACAAATTTGTCTCAGTCTAAATTTTTGCAGTACTTTAACCTCTAGGGCGGCACGGTGGCGCAGTGGTAGCGCTGCTGCCTCGCAGTTAGGAGACCCGGGTTCGCTTCCCGAGTCCTCCCTGCGTGGAGTTTGCATGTTCTCCCCGTGTCTGCGTGGGTTTTCTCCGGGCGCTCCGGTTTCCTCCCACAATCCAAAGACATGCAGGTTAGGTGGATTGGCGATTCTATATTGGCCCTAGTGTGTGCTTGGTGTGTGGGTGTGTTTGTGTGTGTCCTGCGGTGGGTTGGTTCCTGCCTTGTGCCCTGTGTTGGCTGGGATTGGCTCCAGCGGACCCCCGTGACCCTGTATTCGGATTCAGCGGGTTAGACAATGGATGGATGGATGGATGGACTTTAACCTCTTGGTGCTGTTCATCATTCAGCTTTTATGTTTATAAATATATACTACTCATCATTGAGATTAATGAGAAAATGTCCGCTGACCTTTGCTCAGTGTTAAGAGGGACCAACATTGGCACTTGTTTATTTTGTGACATACGGGATAGAAAATGTTGTGCTTTCACTTTCTAGACAGATTTTAGTTTCAAATTAAACACACTTTCATGCAATCACTAGTCAGAGAGATACATGATCAGCTACATTGTAACTGCCTTATCACACACACCTCATATCTCATGGTATTAAAGATCATTAATAGTGTCACTCTTGCTAATGTCTTGGTTTTTCCCTGGCTATGGGCTTCTGTCTGTCTGCTTAGTCTCATACATGGCATCCCTAAAACTCTATAGTGGAGGATCACTGAAGGAGATGGTTTTGAATTTATTAAATTTGAGAAGTCTGAAACAGAGTCAGGTTTTAATTAAAGATTAAGACTAAGTTAATTAAAGATGGCTTAAATTTTCTTTTCTGTTTAATTTGTTGCAGAAAGACTCAAAATCTGGTTCTAATACTTCAAGAATAGAGTGTGCTTTTAAAAAGAGCTGTTTATGAATTTAATTTGTGCTACTCAGAGCCCAGAATGCAATAGTTTATAAAGTAATTCTGACCCCATATATGATCTCTCTGTCATATTTTAAGACCAGTTTATGATACTCAAGCTATGAAATTACTTGTGCTAGAAACTCCTCGTGTTAGTTCCAACGTGGGAAAGACGAGTACCCCACACTCTTGGAATATACATCAGAAGACTTTGAAATAGGATAAGCTTATTACATTAGACCAGTTTATGAAGTGCTTTCAGTGGAGTGTAAGTCTTTCTTGTAATTATTAATTCATTTAAAAAATTGTTTTGGTATTTTTAAAGCTAAAGTATTTTTTCTAAACCAAAGTGTACTGTCATTTGACCTATACACTTGCCTTGTTAATTAAAGCTGCACTTCATTTTTTATGAAAAAAAAAAAGTTTCTCCCAGTGAAGCTTCCAGTTGTAGTTAGTAAGATGTTCATATGTGAAGCAAAAGCCGTACATCTTACCAGGTATGTGCACTCAGAAACAGAGAGCTTTCTTCTGTATTGATTCAGGCCTGGACATGTATAAGACATATTTGTACAAAGGTATATTCCATTTTTTTGTTGTTTTTTTTTATTACTGAATTATCCTCATCCATTTATTGTGTGATTTACTTTGACCCCCCCCTAGAGTAAGGTTACTATTTGTAGTAGATAACTGGCTTAAAGCTAACGTTACAAATTTACTACAATGGAGCTTCTTGCACTTTGACCATACACTTTTTCTTATTTAAATCAGGTTTATTTGTATGCATTTTGGTAAACAAATGGTCACATATACCAATGGTATGTCCAAATTTTACACTGCATGAAGCCAATGTGATGAAATGTGCTAGAAATGTGACTTAGTGATTTGGGGCCCTAAGTAAACACAAGTGTCGGGGCTCCATCTTTATACCTATTCTTCCCCATTAAAGCTGTTCCATAAATCATACAGTCAGGCAAAACACACCGCAAGTTTTCAGATGGAAAAGAACATTTCTTATAGTCAATAGGAGAACAGTTTAACAGCAAAACACCAAGAGAAAAAACTGTGGGTATGTGTTTATGTATGTGTGAGTGTGAAACAGAAGTGGTGGCTATAACTTGACTGTCATCTCCACTGAAGTGATGACTACTCCAGCTTCCAAAAAGACAGCAACAAAAGCATACTACACTGTTATGTGTCTCACTTTACGACATCCATGATCTAAATGATCCTTTCACCATTTTTCATTTGTATGTAATAATTAGTGTTAGTAAATCAGCAGACAAACTAACAGAACACAGAATGGTATTACCAGAAAAATGATAAGAATTAATGAATATTTTAAATATCAAATACATTTGTACAAAAGGATCAAAACTGAATTTTCACACTAAAATGTTTGTTTTGAACAGAGACATAAATATTGTTCTACCTTCAGGAAAGACAGTAATAAAAAGATGCAATAAAATTAATTATTTTCAACTTTGTTTATTTCCCCATAAACATTTTTCAAATACCCAGAATGCCGGCTTTGGAAATCAAGAAGCCTGGCTGCTTCAATGTGGACTAAATTTTGATTTCATGTTGGCCTCATTTGTAAAATACTCAGGAAGACACTGTCGTTTATAAAATGACTAAAAACAACATAACTTCACAGAGCTGGTATGAAGAAAAAGCTACAATAATACCAAATGTATCCTTTAACTCAGCATTTGAATTATTACTTTTCATATACTGTATATACATCTGTTGGTGAACAGAGATTCATTGATGTTGCCTTTGCCGATGATGCGTGATCTCGAGAGACTGAGTGAGGAGTCTGAGTGTCTGGGCTTGTGAGTGTCCTGGATAACAATCAATGTATGCTCCCCATCCTGACCTGACCTAACATATAAGACCATGTATTAGACCAGGGGTTCCCACACTTGTTTGGCTTTCAAGCTACTTTTAAAATGACCAGGTCAAAATTATCCACATACATTAAAAACTATATATATAAATATACTGAGTATCAGACGTGGGTAGTAACGAGTTACATTTACTCTCTTACATTTACTTGAGTAACTTTTTAAAAGAAATTGTACTTCTAAGAGTAGTTTTACTTTTTACTTTTACTTGAGTACATTTGTGAAGAAGAAACGCTACACTTACTCCGCTACATTGGGCAACACTTGAATCGTTACTTTTTTTCCATTAGATAAAGTCTGACAGACAATTTTCAATCTGCTCTGTGTAGTGTATGCTGTCAAGTTGCGCACAAGCCTTCCATTGCGTCTCCAGCTCTGACGAAAGGTTTTGGATGTTCCCCAAATCAAGGTGCTGCAGCTCTGAGGACAGATGTTGCATTTTTCATTTGAAAGCATTAACTGAGCTAATCATATTGACCATGGTTTTCTCTTTTTCCTTGCAGCTGTAAATTAAGCTCATTCAACATGTTTGTCAGATCGGAAAACAAATGGCAAATCTAGTGGCCATTGATCGTTATTAAGTTGCTTGTATTCTGCATGTTTAATGGCAAGGACAAACTCCTTTTTCTCCAACCAGGGGTCTTGAAATCTCAGAAATAATTTCTCCCTAGACATCTGCCTCAGCGAAGGCATCTTTTATCATCTCTCCATCTTGGAAGGACTTCTTATGCTTAATGATCAACTGACTCACCCAGAACGATGCTTCAGTGTGTCTGCCTTTGCTTTTGAATTCAGCCAAATGAAAAATGACGACTGTCCGATTAACTGCGATTTAAATTCCCTCTCCTTTTTCTTCCTCAGATCGCTTTTCGGAAGGAAGTCAGTTTTGTAGTTTTTATAAACAGTTCAAAAGTGCCTTTCCACATTTTCCTTCTTTGGAATAGCAATGATAGATTGACAGATCAGACAAACGCACTTTGACTGTGACATTGTGAGAGAAAAAAATCCTCTTCCAATTCCACATCCACCAAATAAACAACACATTTTTTTTTAAATCCTTTCTTTAGTCGATATAAATGGGAAGGCTAACTAGATCACTCAGATAGCTGGAGTTTTGCAGTAGCTCGCTCGTTTGATCGTGTATGCGGGATAACCAGTGTGTTAGGAGAAAAGAGATCTCAGACTGGCTGCCCTGTATGTCAATCAAGTGGCAAATGCCATAGGGAGGATATATGATAGACTAACATTTAAAAAAAATTTTTTGAATGCAATCTGCCTGCACTCCCTTTCCGATCTACCGGTCGATCATGATCAACTCATTGGGCACCCCTGTTTTAGACCAACTGCACCTGTTTTAAACAACATCTTCTTATATAATACTCTACCATGGCTGTCCATTTGTCTGTCCGGGATTTTAAATCACCTGTAGCTGGCAAAACGTTTGAACTATTGACCTGATATTTGGTACACATATACTATGTGACATCTATTGTCCGCTTTCGGGGTGATGATTGACCTCCAAGGTTATTCCTTTTTTATTTTTATTTTATTTTATTTTAGAATCAACTCTCGGCAGCGGCCAGCAGGGAAGCCGTGCGGCGCATGCGTAGGGCGCCGTTCTCATCCCTACCACCTTCGCTGTCACTTCCCCTACTTCTTAATATCCTAAATCATTCTTGAGGCAGATTGAAGACTTAAGTGCCAGCTTAAGTAAAAAATTAAGGAAAATGTACCAAGTAAATGCAACACAAACACTGACTTAATCAGTTTTAATGTGAAAAGATACCGACAAAAAAAAGAAGATGCGAGCTGCTAGGGTGGAGAAAAGAAGAGCTGCTCAGGAGGTAGCAAGTGCATCAGCCTCTGAGGAAATTAATGCTAAATGTACAAAGACAGAGTATTGAAAACTATGAATGATCAAGTCAAGTGTATTCACTGCACATTATATTGCAGTGCACCGTTACTGGTAGTTTATAATTTAAGATCATAGCAGCAATTGCATGCTAATACTAAAGAATGAAGGAATGGAGACTGTTGGGTTTAATACTCCTCCACTTTGGGCATCATGGGCTTCCTGAAATATTTGTCACACGTTTATTTTTGTCATAAAATAATCTATTCTCACTCCATTTTCTGTGACTGTGGTGATCTCACTTCAGTTGGTTTATGAACAATTACTTAAAGGCCTGAAGAGCTGACGATAATCAGACAAAGCAAACCATGGATTAGTACAAACTTGCTCATCTGGCACTGTATTTTAGCGTCTCATCTATCCCTGACCTTATGCCACAGATTCATAAAATTCATGTACATTTTCACGCATTATTTCTGAACAATTATCAATAGTAACAGTACTTCAATAACAATTAATCTGATTTATTTGATTATTATTTTATAATAATGGCACAGTCTGAATACTATTAAAGGTTTCCAATATTTCTGAAATAATGTAGTTTTAAGACATTGACAAGTGGTTCAAAAGCACAACCAGATGCAACATTTCCAAATAAAAAAGACAATGTTAAGCAGTTTCATGTTTCTGTGGGCAAGTGGCATAAGCTGTGAAAAGAGAGGGCAGGTGTTTGGCTCCTAAATTATGCTAGTCAGTTTGGATGGCAATTTTTTCAGTCCTGGAAGAAACACACATGGGTGACTAACTAGAAAGGAGGTAGAATAAAAGGGCAAACATGGCAAAGCCTGTAATCTTTGTGGGGTTGAAAAGATCTGATTCAAACAGCAAATTGCTACAGATTTGCCAGCTGAACATTTTTTTGTATGTCTGGATGAGTTTAGGTTCCTGTTGGTTGCTTCAGACATGGTGGGCAGGGAGCACCTCACGCCTCACTGAACTGCTGAGAAATACCAAGAAGAACAAAGTAGAGCTACAAGCAGTCCTGATCAAAATGAAATCAAAGAAAAGGATTTGATTGTGTTTTATTCGACAAATAGAACTCATTTACTTATAAGAGAAAAAAGAAGAGGTAACAGCAAGTTTCATAACCTTTCAACTGTGTGCCATCAGTGCTGTCTACAAACCTCCACATCAGCCTTTAAGTTATCATTGTCTGAAGTCTGCTTATTCTTGTTCTTTACTAAACTTGATCGGATTTTCGGGAAGCTCATTTGTATGCAGTTCTGATGTACAGCTGCCACCCAGAATTCCACAGTTTGCAATGAGATAACAATGATGAGCAGACTAAAAGGAGAGCTCAGCTGCGGAGAAAGGAAAAAAAACACTGCAAAGTAGAAACAATGCTTTGTTTTAATGATTCTAAGAATCAGTGCAGGACAGTCAGTAGATGCTAACATATTACGCTCACTCAGGAGAATTAAATAGATATATATATTATCACAATTTATTTTTGCCACATTAAAGAACATTTCTAATCAAGTCTTCTCTTTGTAATGATTTTTTCTATTATGATCATTCTTTTATGTATACTTTGTGACATAAAGATTCAATCATTAGAAATCATTAATATAATTTCTCTCCTACAATAAAAATGGAAAATGTTGTGCCAATCCAACAGACTAATGAGCACTATAACAACACAGGGCCAAGTTCATTAGAGTTATAGGTCTTTGCAAAAAGGGAATGTCATGGAAGCAGCCCGTGAAAGTGGATTTTACTCTAAGATGTACAAAAATAGACAAATTTATTACATTACTAAACACTAGTAAGGGTTAAACAGAAAACACAAACTACCAAATAAATAGAAGCAAGGTAACAAAATCTTAGGGCCACCCTCACAGGTCTCATATCCCCTGTGAATGAAGTAGGGTAGACCAAATACCTCAAACATGCCACAAAACACACCGTATCTCTCATTCTCTCTGTTTTGAATGCAGGTCTTCACAAAACTCAAGAAAAGCTCGAAAGTCTAAACTTGGCTTCAAGCACTGCAAAAAGGAACACAAAGTTCACCTGTTTTTTTTTCTTCTTTTTTCTTTTAAAGTATAATTTTCCATATGTTTACTGTGAAGTATTTTTTTGTTAATATTGCCTTGTTTATTTACTATTAGTGGTGACACCCTGCTTCACCCCAGAAATTTTCTAAGACGATACGACTTGGTTAATCAACTATATCAGAAGTACTATGTTTCTAACCAAGTACTATTTTGTATACAGTATTTGTATTTTTTTAATCAGGGGCTAATATTATTAATTCACTGTATCTCCTCACTCTTGAATATCAGTCATTGTTTAATCCACTTGGTCCAACATAGTGTTACATGGGGTGCTGGAGTCAGTCAGTCAGTCATTGTCCAACCCGCTATATCCTAACACAGGGTCACGGGGGTCTGCTGGAGTCTATCCCAGCAAACCCAGGGTGCAAGGCAGGAACATCACTGGGCAAACACACAGACGTACACACACGCACGCACACACACACACACACACAACAAACACACTCTTGGGCCAATTTAGTACCACCAATCCACCTAACCTACATGTTTTTGGACTGTGGGAGGAAACCCACATAAACACGAGGAGAACAAGCAAGGAAAACACAATTTTACAGGAAACTGTATTCTTTGAATTCAAACAGGTAATTAGAAGAAATAATAAGAATTTTGCTTATGCATTTAATTTCTCATCTAGCACATCCTGTAAAAAGGCAGCGTCAATCAGATTTAAATACAACAATTTGATCTGTAATCTTATACCAATGCAAAGTTTTGGAGGGTTTATATCAAAAGCAATATAAACTGAATCGTGGCTTACTTTAATTTATTACACTTAAGTATTGACATTTACATGCTGTACATCTGTGCGATGAATTGTACATTTTAAGCATTTGTACGGAAAAGAATAGGTGAAAAGAAATAATATCGTAAGCAATGCACAATATCCACTATGTTCTGACCATATGAAACTTCTATAATGAGTTGTGCGAGCATTTAAACGGACCAAGGCATTTCTGTATGCACAGTCTGACCTCCAAGAGGACACCCCAGTTTCTCTACAATATTGCATTTTATATTTCCCTCTTTGGGGAAACCACCATTTCCATTCTTACTCGTTTCGCTCACCAACCCCTATGCGGGCCCTATGTGCTAGTTATTTCCTGGATCTGTCGCTTGCGAGGAATCGTGCTGTGCTTTTGGATAAAGATGAATATCAACTGTCTTTGATATCTCCATCTTTCAAAACTAATAGCGCTTACAATTCATCACATGTTGGTTTATTATACTGTATATGCAACCATGATCTTTCGGATTCATATACAAATTCAAGAAAACTTTTTTGTCCGTGTTTTTCAGACAAATTTCATGTAAGGTGTAATAATTTTGGACATATGGTTTCAAATACATTATTGGCTGTAGAATTTCCAATACTTCTGATCATTTAACTCTTTTGATTCTATGTTGCTTCGCTTCTCCATGATCACAAATATAAACCTGACCGAATTGTGGTTTCTTTGAAATTAAACTTGTATTAGCTTTAATTGTTGTGGGACCACAGATTCTCATAACATATGGTCCTGAATCATGAAAATCTACGTTTTGAGCATTGAATGATGAAAACACAAACAGATTATTGTAGATTTGGATATTTTGCCAGTAGTCTGTGGATTTCACTTTCACAAAATAACAAATCTTTTATCTCTCACAGATACACCTCTTCATTGGGAAGAAACACTACTTTTCCCTGATGGCAACATGAATTAGATGATCTACAAGTCTCTGACTTAAAGTTTAAAGCCGAACAATATCTATATACTTCTGTCATATCACCTATGTCCAAATATTCGATCTCTTTTCGCTGTTCTGTTATTTCACCGAGTAATAATTTCCATTTGTTTGTGCTATTGTGATCTTTACTAGCAGTTTTTTGAGACTTTCAAATTTTAGTACTTTCATTATCTCTAACCTGCTCTCCATGTGTATCGCGCCAACGTTTTTGAACCTCTTTACGACATTCTACTTTGTCTTCTACTCGTTATCTTTAAATCGTCGTTAAATCTCTTGACACAAAATCTCATCTCATGGGCCTTAAAACTACCTCTCTGAAAAAGTCTCGTCTAGTCCCAGGATTTTTTTTATATAATAGAGATATATATACATTATTGTGCTTGACAATCTAAGGAGAATAAAACCCACCCACTGGCTCGAGTTTGTGTACATGTAAGCTGACAGAATAGGGAGTATTGAATGCTTATGTCCTACCACTTTGCTTCCGCTGGTTGCCTTAATTTGCATACATGGGCGAGCCCCCGTTCTCTGTGCTCTTCCTTCTCAGTTCACGCAACACTAAGGCTACAGTATTGTTATCAACAAATATCAACACATCAAAAAAAGGATCAGCTAATTTTCGTTTTTCTATAACCTCATTAATTTTATTTATTTTATTTGACGAAAATAACATTGCATACAATCAAGTCGAACCTATGTAACTAATGACTTCATAGTCATACTAGAAAAATAACAAGAAAAAAAATCAGTAAGTTAAAAAAATTAAGTAGGAGCTAAAAGAGACAAACCCAAACAAAACAGAATTCAACCCCCACTAACCTCAGTAAACTTCAGAGAAATCAATGAAATCCGACAAAGATTTTTTTAGATTTTTGGAATATTTAGTTTTTTACTTTAGGGGTTGCTTTTACCCCTAAATGTTGATATATTGAAATGTTCTACAGTACTTTAGTGGATACCTAATAGCCTAAATGTACAATCCTGCCAAATTTCATCTATTTGGAAATTGTGCTTATGTTTCATGAATATATGTATAAATTTTGTTTCTGTATATCTTGTTTTGTTCTCTTATATTTCTTGTATTTTGTGGGTGAAACCCCAAGAGGAGGGGCTACCCTGAAGGACCACCCTCAGTCTTTATTTTTCTGAAACTGAGAACACATCCATCAGTGGTTTGTTGAAGTTCTACTGACTATCTGCTTTCATGAGTATTGGATTTTCTGGTTATTTGGATTTGTTTTCTTCTGTTCTTGGTTTTTGTTTTTTAGGGACAACCCCCTTTTGCCTTATTTGTGCCATTTTTTGTTATGTGCTATTTTCTTGTTGAAATCTTCTGAATAAATATTTAATTTATAAAGTTTCTGTTCTGTGAACTTGTTCTTCCTTGCCAAAGGTTTTACGGTTCTTTTAACCTAAAAAGCCTTTTATGTGTATTTTTAGATTTTGAGACAATAAAAACATTGTTTGGAACTTTGAAAGGCAGTTCTTCATTTTAGACCAGTGTAGGCTGAAGCATCCCTGAGGAGTTGGGAGGTTAGACAATGATTCTAAGAAGGCCGGGAAGGCCTTGCCTGGTTTATGGAACCTTTAGAAGTCCTGACACCAGTCTTCACCATAGGAACACACTTGATTCAAAACACAGAAAATAAAGCATGCCTGGCCCACACCATCAAAAAGTCCAAGTTATTAATAATGCAGACCAGAATTGTAAAATCAAAGCAAATATAATGTTTCTTAATAATTAAAGAATTTATTAAAAAACATACAGAAAAAAAACAAGAGCAAAAGTGATCAAAAGGCAAACTTAAAAATTTGTAATACTAAATCCAAATAGCAGGACCAGGGGTGATCTTTTTTATGCAACAGAGACCCCAGGCAGGAGCTCACTCCAGTAGACCTTAGCATTCAGCTCCTTTGTGAAATTCTGCTCTGCTAGAGAAACAACACATTGGTGTGTTCCTGCTGTGGCGGATGGCCGGGGCCCATGCCCGGCTGGGACGCCCCTTCTGTATATGTTCCGGGGGAGCAGACATGGGCTGCACAGTACTTCCCCCGACCACTTGGTGGCAGCCCCCCTGGGTGATTGTGGTAGCTCAGATACCAACAGGGCTCCATGGGAGATGGAGTTCTCCACAGACACTGCAAGGGTTCCTGGGCCCATCTGGGCTGTAGTTCAGCCACACCCAGAGGTGCAATCGGAGGTAGGTGGTCAAGCACCTGAAGCACTTCTGGGTGAGCTATAAAAGGAGCCAGCAGCCACCATTCCAGGAGCCTAAATCGGGAGGAGGAGGACAACGCTTGCCACGAGGAGGAGGAGGAGTGGTGGTGAAGAGAAGGGTGTTTTGTGTTGTGCTTTTGGTGCTTTTTGGCATTGTGTACTGCCTGTGGGACACGGGAAAGACGTGCCCCACAACTGAAGAAAAATAAGTTTATTTGATTTTATACGTGCCGCCGGATGTCAGTCTGTGTCGGGTCGGCGCTCATATAGCGCCTTTGTTACACTGCTTAGTGTTATGATCCTTTTTTTCCTCATTTTACTAAATGGTTTCTTAGGCTCTAACAATAATTTATATTTCGTATTGGGGCCCAAGGAATCAGTCTGTCACATTTATTTATTTACTAGCAAAATACCCGCGCTTCGCAGTGGCGAAGTACTGCCTTAAAATTTTTATTAAGAAGAAAATTAAACCTTTTTAAACTGAGGGAAAATATACCAATAATTATTTGTTAAGGATCTCTTTGTATACCACATTGTGAGTTCGGCCCTCCGGTTGTAATATGACCAAGCTGTGCGCTGAGCTTATTCTTGAGCATGCAATGTACAGTTGGCCAAGTATGCTGTAAGGAATGAGCCTGCCAAATTTCAGCCTTCTACCTACACGGGACGTTGGAGAATTAGTGACGTTGGAAAGTTCAATATGGCAGCTGACAGTGGTGTCATACCACCGAAATAAGTACGTACATTGGTTTCGGTTAGCACAGGGAAGCTGCCTACCAAATTTTGTGAAGATGTGGTCATGAATAAGAAAGTTCAACATGGCAGACGTTGTTGACCGTTATGACCGTTACACGTAGAATTTCTAAATGAAACCTGCTTAACTTTTGTAAGTAAGCTATAAGGAATGAGCCTGCCAAATGTCAGCCTTCTACCTACACAGGAAGTTGGAAAATTAGTGACGTTGGAAAGTTCAATATGGCGGCCGACAGTGGCGTCATACCATCGAAATAAGTACGTACGTCGGTTTTGGTTAGCGCAGGGGAGCCGCCTACCAAATTTCATGAAGATGGGGCCATAAATAAGTAAGTTCAACATGGCGGATGTTGTCGACCGTTATGACCGCTACGTGTAGAATTTTGAAATGAAACCTGCTTAACTTTTGTAAGTAAGCTGTAAGGAATAAGCCTGACAAATTTCAGCCTTCTACCTACACGGGAAGTTGGAGAATTAGTGAGTGAGTGAGTGAGTGAGTGAGTGAGTGAGTCAGTGAGTCAGTGAGTGAGTGAGTCAGTGAGGGCTTTGCCTTTTATTAGTATAGATTTATTTACTTACTTACTTACTTACTTACTTACTTACTTATTCTGTGTATATTTACTCATGTTAAATCTTACATACTTTGCCCCATTTCGACCTTGCATGAGTGCTGCCATTTTTTACTGCTGTGTGTTTATTGTTGCTAGTGATTAACAGGGATTATGTGACATGTGACATTATTACTGTGATGGTATAAAGGTCAGTCTTATGCACTTCCTGGTTGTCCAGGATTGCAGATATGACCTTAAATTCCTTAAAACCTTAAATTTGATTTCTGGTTACAAACTCTTTGACCATAATCCTCGATTTAGTTGTCATGTTAATTCCTAGTTTTGAATTTCTCTTTTCAAATCTCAAGTACATTTTTTTGTTTCTTGTCCTAGGTTTTGTTTTCTCAAAATTACTGCCCTGGATTTGACCGTGTCTAGTTTATTTACCGTGACCATCTCTTAATTTCATGTCTCTTTTCAAAGTGATACTGCCTAGTGCACTCAGTACACCTAGAATCTTTTGGTGTCTATTTTACGGAAGGCATTGCCACACCTTATAATACAGACAATCAGACACTGTTGGCATTTGCTCAGTTTTTTGTTCTCTAGTGTCCTGGGGGAGTATTGGTATTATCCATTTGCTCGCAAGATTGTTCTGTCACCTCAGTGGATGCCACAAACCGCTAGAATTTCTATCATACATTACAAAATTGTTAACAAGTGCACAAAGAAGGAAAGTAACCAAGAGAGACGCATAGTAGAAACAGGGATATCCAGCTAACCAAATCATAAAAAACAAAGAACACAAAACAAGAATCAGAAACCAAGAAACAATAGTGCAAAGTCAAATAATAGGAGATCAGAAATAGTTAAAGCACGTGGACAAGGCACAAAAAGGGTTTTGAGATTTTGAAGTCAGGTGCCATGGCATTTTAAATCTGCCACCCAATTCAAATGTCATCAGCGCCATATCGCCCACAGAATGCTGGGATAGTTCCCATGGATGCAGGAGACATAAACAACACAAAATTGTGGCACCCATCACAATCCAAAATGATGTCACAGTAAACAAAAAAATAGATAATCATCTTTCTAACAAAGTGCTAAATTAGAAAAGTGATGAAATATTTAGAATCCTTAGTCACAAAAACCCCCAAAACTATGTATAGATCTTGGCTAGGGACGTGAAAACACCATAGAAAATTAAACAAAAACAACAAATGAAACAAATATAGCATTTTGCACCCTGGTAATGCCTTCTTCTTCTTCTTCTTCTTCTTCTTCTTCTTCTTCTTCTTCTTCTTCTTCTGTCAATTCTCCTAATTCAAGTCTGAGGAATGTGACTTTAAAAAATAACCCAGAGTCATTTCAAGAGCAAGTCCTTGCCTCATGGGCAGCTCTTCCTCAGTGGCTTTTTTCAATCCTTTCACCCATAAACAACATGCAGTCTTTAAAAAGCTTCTGACCTGCAGTCCTTATAATCTTCCTATATATATGGTGGCCTCCAGGTGGCACTCCAGAGACCCAAACCCGACACATTTAGACACCAAGACACAAGTTTCAGCACACCACACCTTTATTTCTTGAGGAGGATCTGTCCTTTTGCTCTCCACAGCAGCACCATACAAAAACATCAAGAAGCACACCACAACACGTTCTTTTCTTTCTTCTTCCTTTCTTCTCTCTCTCTCTTTCTCTCTCTCTCATTCCTCCACTCCTCTTCCAGCAAACTTTGTCTTTTCCCTCCTGACTGTGGCTCACGGAGTAGTGACAGCCATCTCATTTTATACAGCACCCAGAAGTTCTTCAAGTGTCCCATGATCTCCTTCCAGCAGCACTTCTGGGTGTGGCGGCATTCCTGCCATAAAGGGTTCTGCCATTTCTACAACTCCCCCAGGTGGCATCCAAGGAACCCAACAGGGCTGCAGTCAACTCCACCTCCCACCATGCCCTGGGGGAATCCGTGGAGCTGTGGCAACCCAGGGGGGCTGCTCTCTAGTGTCCTGGGGGAGATAATGCCCTAACCATGCTCTCTCCACCGGTCCTTCCATCCAGCTGGTATCCTGGCTGGGCAGATCCCCTGGCCGTATGCAACAAAACAAATATATGTGAGTGTGAGTGTGTGTGTTTGTGGGTGTATTTTGTTTATAGCTGATTCCCTTGACTGCACCACTGTGCATCATGTGAGATGTTGTTCAACAGGCAGTAGTCAACAGACTATACTACTATATATGCAGGAGATTGTAGGCAGACGAGAGCCCACCAGTTAACATTAGTTTTTTCTTATATGAAATTTACTATAAGGTGAATCTACAAGTGAACTACAGAGACGGCAAGGCTTTGCAGGACTTAGAAGAGGCCAGTTCAGTTCTTCCAGACCAACATTTAGTCCCTGCTCTTTTTACTGCTTTGAGAAAGAGAGTTCTAGCTGGATGACCTAGTTGTAATTTAGGCTGACCCTGAGTGATTATGTAATGGAGTTGAAAGCTGTAAGCAATCTAAATTTAATGATTTGAAGAGAGCTAAGGTGAAGGTTCACTAGCAGGAGCTAAGGAGGCCAAGGTCAAGACTTTTGAGATTTTTTTGGTCTGGCCCCTTGATGAGATTTAAATGACACTTTTTGCCATTGAACTTAGAGTTGAGTAATAAGTTTTGGCAAAGGCTCACCTGTCTGGGAGGTTGTGAGGACAGTGCAAAAAAAAGCAAAAAAGTGAAGGTGGGAAGAACACAAACTGTTGCTACAATATACACTGTATTTGAATTAGAATAAAGTGAGCATCATCCCTAAAACATCAAAAACATACTCATGCTTGTAATGACAGGCAGATTGGGAGATGAAGGTCTGGCAAAAGAGTAGTCAAAGTTCAGAATAAATGATCAAAACCAGAAGATCAAAAACTATCAAGCCACAAAGTAAAACAGGAGACAAATAATCACAGTTAAAGGGCCAAAAGACAGGTCAAAAAGGCAAAAATTAGTGAGGTTAGCTTCACTAGGCCACATGTTCTTGGCGTGTACCAAATTAACATCATTCTGGACAAAAACTTTGAAATGTCCATCAGCGGGCCTTGGTGTCACAATCCCTATTCCACTAACAGCTGTGTTTGGTGGACTCACAGAGGGGCTTAAAGAGGAGAAGGACAAAGAAACTGTAATTGCCTTTACTACAGTATTGGCACGTAGACTTATCTTTCTCACCTTGAAGAATCCTAACCCACCTCTATTAAGTCAGTGGATAACTGATGTTATATACTTTTTGAAATTGGAAAAAATCAAATTCACACTTAAAGGATCTGTTCAAAGCTTTTTTAAAACCTGGCAGGGTCTAATCGATAATAGTTTAGAATAAACATTTATATTGGGAGAAAGACTCCTTTCCCCCTATACTACTCTCAAAAGTTTTACTCTGGCTGTTGGCCTTTCTGTCTTTCTCATGAGTAGGGGTTGAATTGAATTTAGTTTTGTTACGTTTGATTTGATTGTATTGAATGTTACATGCTTTAAATAAATTCAATAAAAAAGGCAAAAATTAACATAGCAAATAAAGCACAAGAGTAATGAGCATTGTATATTATCCCAAATAGGATAAAGTTACTGTGGAACTGGCATATTTTATAGCTGTGAGGTGATAACATCATACGTCACATAATGCTTCTCATGGGTGTCCAAAAACTCAACATGAACAAAGGTACAGAATGGTTATGCCTGAAACTGATTCTAAATGGTGCCTTGTCAGAATTAAAAATAATAAATGAATAAACCTATACAGTAATTAATGATATCTAAGGCACAAAAAGTATTGTACATGAGTACAAATTGTCAATTAAAAGAGGCAAAATGAGTAAAAGGCATCCAAAATGGAGTATTTTATTAATAAATGACACAAAAAAGGTATATATGATATCCTATATGGTGTTCCACAAGGCTCTATCCTGGGTCCACTGCTCTTTCCAATCTACATGCTTCCATTAGGTCAGATTATCTCAAGGCACAACGTGAGTTACCACAGCTATGCTGATGACACACAGCTGTATTTATCAATAGCATCTGATGACCCAGCTGCTGTAAATTCACTAACAAAATGTCTTACTTGTGTTTCTAATTGGATGAATAGTAATTTTCTCAAGTTAAATAAAAGAAAACAGAAATTTTAGTGATTGGCAATAATGGAGACAATGAGATTATTAGAAATAAACAATGCATTAGGATTAAAAGTCAAGACAGAGGTAAAGAACTTAGGGGTAACTGTTGACTGTAACCTAAATTTTAAATTGCATATTAATCAGACCACTAGGACAGCATTTTTTCACTTAACAAACATAGCAAAAGTTAGACCTCTTATATCACTGAAAGATGCTGAGAAATTAGTTCACGCTTTTGTTTTCAGTCGACTAGATTACTGTAACGCACTCCTCTCAGGACTACCCAAAAAAGAAATAAATCGACTGCAACTAGTGCAGAATGCAGCTGCTAGAATCCTAACTAGAAAAAGAAAATCCGAGCACATTTCTCCAGTTCTGATGTCACTACATTGGTTACCTGTGTCATTCAGGATTGACTTTAAAAATCTGCTTATGGTTTACAAAGCCTTAAATAATCTCGCCCCATCTTATATATCGGAATGTCTGACACCTTATATTCCAAATCGTAACCTTAGATCCTCAAATGAGAGTCTGCTTAGAATTCCAAGAGCAAAACTTAAAAGAAGTGGTGAGGCGGCCTTCTGCTGTTATGCACCTAAAATCTGGAATAGCCTGCCAATAGGAATTCACCAGGCTGATACGGTGGAGCACTTTAAAAAACTGCTAAAAGCACATTACTTTAACATGGCTTTCTGATAACTTCACCTTCATCTAATCCTGATACTCTGTATGTTCAATTCATCATAATAACTATTCATGGTGGCTCTAAAATCCGTACTAACCCCTAATCTCTCTTCTGTTTCTTTTCCCGGTTTTCTGTGGTGGCGATCTGATCGCCTAATCAAAGCACCGTGATGTCCTACATTGATGGATTAAAAGCCAGAAGTCTACGTGACCATCATCATCAAGTCCTTCCAAGAGAACCCTAAATACAAAGAGGACTATTTCATTAATGTTAGGTAGAATGCCCAGAGGAGACCCCTGGAGATTTAATTTTTTCTCTCCAGCCGTCTGAAGTTTTTTTTTGTTTTTTCTGTCCTCCCTGGCCATCGGACCTTACTTCTATTCCCTGTTACTTAGTGTTGTCATATTCTCATTCTTACTTAGTCTTTTATTTCTCTTTTCTTCATCATGTAAAGCACTTTGAACTACATTATCTGTATGAAAATGTGCTATATAAATAAATGTTGTTGGTGTTGTTGTTAAACAAATCTAAACCTTAGAGTCCCTCCTAGCCTACATTGTGATGGTTTGCCCTGGTCGCCTGGCTGTGTTGTTCAACCTTCACTCCAGTATACCCCCTAAATCTGGGGTGATTTGTTAAAGCTTATTTGGGATTCAAATGCATGCTA
Organism: Polypterus senegalus; assembly: GCF_016835505.1. Classification (NCBI taxonomy): domain Eukaryota; kingdom Metazoa; phylum Chordata; class Cladistia; order Polypteriformes; family Polypteridae; genus Polypterus; species Polypterus senegalus. Next base: position 115,777,009 of record NC_053160.1, on the reverse strand, counting down.
TGAAATATTTGAGTCACTACTCCACCACAGTCTCTAGTGGTCTCTACTCTTCAAATTATTCCTTTAAAGGACAGAAACACACAGGAGATTTCTGGCTCCCTGCTCAGAGATTTTAGTAGGATTCTGTCATTTCTTAGTTTCTGTGGAAATCTTAGTGGATGTGTCCTTGTCAGCTAAGACCATACTTCTGCTTGGATCTTCTGGAAAGCTCTGATGCCTCTTCAACAAAGATTCATCTGGGTCTGTGCACCCACTCAAGCAAATTCCTTGGCTACCTATCTTTGGAAATATACAGCTTGACTGCTGGAGCTCTTGTTCAAATGCACCTTATGGTATCTCAGGCTTCTGGTTTCTCTCTCCTTCTGCAGCTGTTGGAATAACTACCTCAGGATCACAGATTCTGTTACCATGAAATATTGAACCAGAAATGCATATACAGTAACTAGATAGGCATTGAAATGTATCCATATAGAAAAGTCATATTTCATACTATATGTAATTAATATTGTATACCTATTATATTCATCATTATTCTAGCTAAGAATCTGGTAAATAAATACCCAGTAGTTGAGAATGTTGTACAGTATAAATTATGTTCCATTTAAAACTTTTACTTCATATATGAAATGGACATCATGCTGTTATTATTTTGTCACATAAAAGTTCCAAATGAGTGCAGGTCTCTAAAAATTACAAGCCAGACCAACCCTTCACCCAGGTCTATCTCCTCAGAGTAGGTCTGACACACATGCAGCCTTACCCAAACTCAAAGGGCAGGCTTCAAAACCTCCTCAAGCCCAAAAAGACAAAATAAACAACACAATAAACTTCCTTTATATATTCCTACATACTGTATATTCAAAATGATTGCCAAAGTAAAGGCAGGGGCAAATAATGAAGCAAAAAATAGGTTTTGCCTTAAAGACAAAACATTCAAAAGACAGTACCTTTGAACATGCAGGAAATCCTTAAATCATGAAGAATCACAGTCAAAATAATCAGGAGCAAACTGCAATGTCAAAGCATCTACTTCATCAGCTTTTCTCTTTAAATAGTAGCGGGCAGTTCCCCAGCTTCAGCACCTCTGGGCTCAACATTCAAAATTCACAAAACCTAATTTAAAGGCATAAAAAAACATTAATCAAAACATACAATGTAAAACAAAATGAATAATATTTACAAAAAAAATTTGTAGTAGTAGTGCCTGAAAAAAGGGCCTTAGCTGCCTTGAAAGTTTGCATATTGCCATCTGTTCAGTTAGGTACCATTTTGCTTGACTTCTCATTGCAAAATAATATTTGAAAGACAGAAAAAGATTCAATAAACCTTGACACATTCAATAAGATTATACATGACATTTTAACAAGTGTGCCTGCCTTATGTATGTTTCTTATGTTAATGCATCATGCCGCATTTGCTGTCTGCTGCTCCTATTATTATAACACCACCAGTGTGCAGTAGATGTGACTGATAATCTCATTATATTATGTACATATGCAGGTCATAGATCCTGGGGAGAAACATGGAAAAGGTACGGCAACTCTGAGAAAAACGTCAATTTGTGTCATGTGTTACAAGGTGAGTCTGGAAGAAACCCCAGAATAAGACAGGAATAATTCATTCAATCAGTCTTTATTCAGGCACCGGTGAATACACGGATTCATGTGCTGCAAGGCAGAAAAGCAGAGTTCCCTATTTCGGTCACCTTTTTTATATTTTCCTCCTTCCTCCAATCCCTTAATTATCAAAAAACATATCATTTACATAAGCATTTCATTTTATTACGCAAATGGGCCATCTACTTTGTGTACATGTCAGATGAACCCTAAAGAAGGAAAGGTCATCTTTCCTTTGTCTAACAGACGCATTCCTAAAGAGGAAATTTTCCTAGGTCAGCTTACTGCTCCCTGTCTTATGATAGACACCTGTATGAATAACTTGCCATTATAGCAAAACAGCTTTGTCAGCTTTTAACCTTTAGTAGTTAGTTAATTTTTCATTCACGTGCGCCTGTCACTTTAACAAGGAGTTTTATAAAGCTGAAAGAGGTGTTCTATGTGGTTAGGTTGGCTAGTTTTCTGTGAGGAGCTATGATTAAATGTATCCAAGTGAGTATATAAGCTGCATGCAAGCTCCACATCCTGCAGAAAGAACATCATACCAGATACAATATATATGTAGAAGGGCATTCAGTCTGTAAGTCCCTTTGAAGACAAACAAAAAGTTAAGTTAAATGCAATGCTACAGATTCAGTCTCTGACCTTTGTCTCAAAGTAGAAAAGGCCTTGAAAAACCTCAGTGTTACATCTCACAGTAATGTTTTCATGTTCTGAACCTTATTAAGGAGTAGCTTCTTTAGATGATTGTGAAATCTACCTAGTAAAAAACACTAAGAGTAACTTTGTGAGAGATTGCTAGTTATCGTGATTTTCACCGACAGGAGTTTTACTAATGTGAATATAACTTACCATTGCTCTGACCAGGAAGGTCTACATATCCTACAGAAACTGGACAACAATCTGCTTACAAGGCAGCTAGAACTGCTATTGGAAATCAATATCTAGAATTTAACTAATTTAACGTAGATCTACTGTAATTGTAGTGCAGTAACCCCACTTTCATGTGAAATATGCATTCATCAATGAAGCTAGGAGAAGTTTAAGCACTCTTGAGAGGTTAAAGACATGATTTGTATGAAAACATTAGACACACTCTTCAAACCATGGGTGCTTTAATGGTACTTTATGGTTCTCCACTGGGTTGTGAAGTTCCTCATTGAACTATTGCTTGACAAGTCACCGAAGGGTTCTTTGCCTATGAAGTTGGTTCTTTGTGCTTTGAAAAACTTCCTAATAGGAAGAAAAAAAAAATTGAAATCTTTAATGTATGGTCAGCTACCTAGCAGGACACTAACAGATTAAGAAAACCTGGACTTGGCCTGCATTATTATATGTAGTGAGAGTCCTTTTAAAATCATAAGCAATTGGTATTTCACAAACCTGTTACCATCTATTCATAGTTATTTACTGGATGTAGCTTGTAATGGATCTAAATAAATAAATGTTCTTTCTCCAGACAGAGGAGCAGCTTCAGCTACAGACCACTGTCACTGTCACCCATGCTATATGACTCTTCAGTTCCACCCGGGGGGGGGATTGGGGGATAAACATTAATATTATACAAAATTATTGTCTGTCTGTTATACCTTCATTGTTATCACTCTTTAATTTAATATTGTTTTTTTATCAGTATGCTGCTGCTGGAGTATGTAAATTTCCCCTTGGGAATCTATCCTATAGTGCCTTTTACATCTATCTATCTATCTATCTATCTATCTATCTATCTATCTATCTATCTATCTATCTATCTATCTATCTATCTATCTATCTATCTATCTATCTATCTATCTATCTATCTATCTATCTATCTATCTATCATATAGTGCCTTTCACATCTATCTATCTATCTATCTATCTATCTATCTATCTATCTATCTATCTATCTAAAACAACTGTATGCTAGCTCTTCATGACTGGCTGAGATATTCATAGGCACACCTTTAGATCCTTCTGTTTAGAAAATATAAGCAAAAGAACACATCTGCACATACACAGCTTGTAATTGCATTGGTTTCCAAGCAATGCTTACCACAACTGTGTGAACAGAAACTCTTGAAAAGAACCCTTCATAATTAAAAATCTGAAATATTTTGAAGGCATATTACAGTCTGCTCAATTCATTTCAAAATAGTTTTATACAGTTTGATGCACCAAAACTATTGTTATCATTGTGGTTAACTGTAATTGTATAAATTGTTGAATTAGGTAATCCATGTTCAATATTGTAAGGAAATAATTCCCGTTTATTGTCTCCCTGTAAAAATGAACTGAGATATATGTCTTTGTATTTCACACACATAACAATAGATTTAAAGGTATATATATTTTTGATGTGGTTATTTTTTAAGACATTTTTGCCTTAAAAACACAGAATTTCACTTCAATTAGTTTAAACCAGAAGACAATGCTTTCCTTTTTTGCTTTGTAGAAGCTTTTATTTAAGGCTGTGAGCTGCAAAAGAGCTACCACTGTGGAAATAATGCTGATCACATTAGACAGAAAGAGGGTGCCATTTCATCATAATAACAATTAGAGGAAGAGCTTCAGTATCTCATTAGCAAGACAGGCCATTATACAGCCCTGCTGGCTGGGAAGACAAGTCATGCAGTTTAAAAGAAAGAATGCGTTCAGCCAGTGCTTAGTTATTTGCCACAACTGACTCACTAGCTCTTCAAAAGAGACCAACAGTTAAAACAGGTCACACAAACTACCTTTTTGTGATGTAAGCAGTTTTAGCGTTTTTATTGTGCGGTGCCTCGAGGATCTCTTTGTATAATGAAACTATCATAAAATGAGGTCTAAATAAATGGGCTTTTTAATGACTTCCTTCAGGTGTTGTTTGACTTGCCTCCAGTAGCTCTCCAGGACCTTTTTATTCTGGCTCTGGCCGCACGCCAGGATGACAATCAACCTCTGTGAGTCTCTTCTGTTGGAAATTATTTCTCAAGTTTCTTCTTTTATTACAGGGAAAGGGCTTGTTTCTAAATTCAAACAGGATGTCCTGCTGTTGTCCCTGACTGTGAAAGGCTTCATGTTTTTTTCTCCACTTATTCTCTAAATTATCCGAGTTGTTTCAAGATAATGCTTTTTTAAGTTAAAACAAGGATTGAATCCCTTGTAAATGAAATATTTCTTTAAGTGAGTGTTGCTAAAGCGGTATGTTTTGAATTCTGCACATCTGTCTGTGGGGAAAAGAAGCAACGCTCCCAAAGAGGATCTATACACTGCTTAGTACAACAAGAAACAGTTGAGTATTATATCAAAAAATAAAATTTGTACATGTCATTCCTTTATGGAAGAACTGTGTTTCTGTGTTTGTGTACATCTGGGTGCAAAAACCTACTCCCTAGAATATTCACACAAGATAAGAAAAAACAAAAAGAGATCACGATATTTCCTAATCACCATATACTGCCTGCTGAAACACTTAGCTTATCCGAAAACCAGGAACACGGAGTGAAGGCTAATAGGACATCATCACAATAAATGAACACATTAAATTTACAGAAATCTTTACACATGTGGAATCAAAAAGTAATGAACAAAGAGAAATTTAATATAAGAGCACATCCTCTTCTGCATACAACATGAAGTGCTAAAGCAGAGAGATGCATAGACTTGCCCACTAGTAACTTTTATTAGGTAGCACAAATATTCGTACTTAAAACTGTTGAAGAAATCGGATACCGTTGAACCCATACCAACATGGTTAGCTCTGGCAAGAATATCCAACACTTCTTCTTCCTTAGTTTCCTTAATTTGCATGACTACACCTACAAATTCCAGTAACATTTCAAAAATGTTGTGCTTTAACATCCTCTTAGACTCTTATACCAGGTTATATGAGATTTGATGTTACTGTTAATTGTGTTTTTTTAAGCTAACCAATATTTCTCCTCTCCCTAAAACATACAGTTTAATATATAGCAGACAGGTGATCTTTACTGATTTGTATACCTATGATATATTCACATCTTTTGTACATTTCCACATCAAATTTAACCTCTCGCAAATACATTTCTTCCATTCTGAACATGTCAAAGATTTCACTAGGAACAGCTTTGCTCATTTAACCTTATCTCTATTTGCTTTGCTATGTTTTGTGCAAAAGTAAAGCTGGTAGTGCCAATGGGGCCATTACTATGTGGTGGACTTCCAGCCTGCCAAGGAGCTTCTAAGACCTGTGGAAGTGGTGCAGAGCTACAAGTATCTGGGGGTTCACATAAACAGCAGACTGGACTAGTCTGACAACACTGTGGCGCTGTATATGAAGGGCCAGAGCACACTGTACTTGTTAAGGAGACTCAGGTATTTTGATGTGTGCAGCAAGCTGCTGGAAATGTTCTGTCAGTCCATAATAGCCAGTGTGGTGTTCTATACTACAGACTCCTGGGGAAGCAACCTGAGCTGATCAGGAAAGCCTGTTCCATCACAGGAGAACCATGGACAAACTGGAAGCTGTTGTGGGAAAGAGGATGTAACAAAATTGGATGCCATCATGAAAAATCGCCTCCATCCCCTCCAGGAAGTCCTCTCCTGGGGCATGTTTAGTCACAGGCTCATTCTGCCACAGTGTGCTAAGTAGTGCCTCTAAGGGTCATTTCTGCCCACTGCTATCAGGCAATTCAATGCTTCATGCCAACATAAACTTTAAGTACATTTCAACATTTCTACAAAATTCACAATTTGTTTATTTTTATTTATTTATTTACTTGTTGATTGATTGACTGTATTATTTGTCCTTTGAGCCTGTGTCCTTGTTTTTTGTGTTTCTGCTGCTATTTTGATTTAATTTGGACATTTGACTCTTTATTACTGTATCCTTCCTCAGTACACACAGATTTCACCACACCTCCACCACAAACACCAACTGTTGATGGATGTAAATTCAAGATCAACATCCATGGCTGATGGAATTTCGAATCCTAGGACATCACTGGATGACAAACTTGACCTTAGTTTGGTAGATTAGTTTAACAGAATTCTGTATATTAAAAATAAGACATTGTGGTAGAAGGCTGGTGCCCTTGCCCGCTGAGATGCCTTCTTAATGGAAGGACCAGGGGAGAAAGCATATTCAGGGCACTACCTCCCCCAGATTGCTGGATGACAGCCCCCCTGGGCTGCTATGGCACTCCAGATTCCCACAGGGCATACTGGGACTTGGGGTTTGATGGCTCAGCTCTGTTGCAGTCTGGGAGTACCGCCAGGGAGTGCTGTAGGGACTGCAGAGCCCTGCTTCATTGGGCTACCACCATTACCCGAAAATGCTTCCGGACCAAGCCTATGGGTCACTGGAAATACTCCTGGGTATCACATAAAAGGAGACAGTTGCCACTGTTCACAGAGCCAGAGTCAGGAGGTGGAGGACGAAGCTTGCTGGAGGAAGAATTGAGGCAGAGAGAAAAGAAGAGTTGCTGAGTGCTGCTTTACTATTTGAGCTTCTATTGTGTTTTACAGATTTGAAACACTTGTGAGAAGAGTTTCCCACTAAACAACAAAAGCCATGTGTGTTGCTTGACATGTCTGTGTCTGTCTATGTCGAGTTTGGAGAACCGGAACACACCCTACAAGCCACAAGGTCAATAAAAATACTCAGTTAGGTTGCGGTCAAGTTAGGCTGCAATCCTGGTTAAACTATCATTGCTTTAATAAACCATCAAGTCAGATCAGTCAAATTAGTTCAAATTAAAATATTCATTAATCTTAAACTTAATTCTGCATTGAAGCAAAGCAGATTGGATGAGCTACGGTGTCAAACCAAAAGTCTTTTTTTAAGGGTACTATATATAGAAAATGTTTTCAGAAGTAATATTTTCTCTTAAAATAAAAACTCAGACTGAACAAGACCTTCCACTCAATAAGAATGTCATCAAAAACTGATAATATTCAAATGATCTCCATATCACTGAAATTATGAAAGATGTTAGGAAAAACATTTAACATAGCAACCAGTTCAGATTACTTAATAATCTTACTTTATTTCCTATACTAGTTGTGTCCAGGAGAGAGCATTAGCTCTGCTGATGGAGTCAATTCAGTGTTGGGATTCACACTGTGGAAAGGTTGTGTCACTTTCAGTAGTTCCTAAAAGACAAAATGGTGATAAAATAATTACAACAACTTCACAAATCAATCCCAACACAAATAAGAATTCTTATATTTAGCTTTTATTAAGGAAGCTCTCATCACAATCAGGCTGTGTCAGCAGACCCAGTATAAAAGTTGACAAAGATGAGCACTGCGTAGCTGAGGTGGTCTCAGTACTCCCAGTGTCATGCTCTACAGATGCTGTCAGAGTGTGCGGATTATTGGAGGGTAGACCACCACAATTGAACAAGTTAGCAGCTTTAGCGGTTCAGCATGTCTGGGGTTCACAGTTATGAGGTCTCAAATGCCAGTGTGTGGTAACATTATTTTTCTAATAATTTTAAGATAAATAGTGTTATGGTACAATAAACCAACTAGTGTTTAACTAGGAACTTCAGCCAGCCATCCATGCTGGAAAATCTCTGGTAACAAAGCTTGCGCTGTGTCTCCTCTTTCAGAGTCCAAAAAAAATGTTTTGTTACAGACCAATGAAGTGTAATAATGAAAACAAAAAATCAAAAATGTGTAAGTAAAAGGAAAATCAAGTAATGCAGCATAATAAATAAATATAATACATTTAATATATTGTATGCAGATTATGTAACCTTTATATGTATTTTACATTTATTGTAGATGTTTTTATCCAAAGAAACCTACAAAAGAGGTCCACATAATCGGGTAAAAATCGGTCTGGGGACTGTTTGGGGACAAGTGTTACAATACGAAAGTGACAAAATTGACCATCACAAGTGAAGAGCTTCGAGCAAAATACAAGTTAGTTACAATTCCTAGGTTCTGATCCCTAAAATCAGTTACATAGGAATTCGCCAAACAAGAGAATCTTCAAACACTTCTTCAACACAATGAGGAAGTCAGAATTTCAAATGGTAGTGGACCGCTTGTTTTACCAGCTAGGAGTTACAAATTGAGTCTAAATTGAGATTTGATGCCAGGCAGTGGTAGCTGATATGAGAGACTGAGAAACAGCATAGCACTTCACAAGTGTCACTTGTGGTGGAGAGCCAGGGCCCTTACCTGGACAGAACTCATTCTTAATGCAGTACTGGGGGAGAGAGCATGAGCAGGGTATTATCTTCCCCAGAGTGCTAGATGGCATCCTCCCGGGTTGCAGCGGTGCCTCAGATTCCCACAGGGCTCCATGGGGATCAGAGTTCGGCACAGCCCTGTTGGGTTTGGAGGGTGCCGCCAGGGGGTGCTGCAGGGACTGCATTGCCCTACTATGTCAGGCTTTCACCTCACCTGGAATTGCTTCCAGACCATACTAACAGGCAACCGGAAATACTCCCAGGTGGTGTATAACAGAAGCCCATTGCCACTGCTCCGGGAGCCAGAGTCGGGAGATAGGTGACAAAGCTTGTTGGAGGAGGAGGTGGAAGAAGTAAGAGCAAGAGAGAGAGAGAAATAAAAGAAAGAGACAAGAAGAAAAGGCATTGCTGTGTACTGCTTTTATTATTGGTGCTTTGTAACTACTGTGCAGATGGGAAATGAAAAAGAAGCATTTCCCACAGTAGAATAAAAGCCTGTGTTGTGCTGGAACTTGTGTCCACATCTGTCTGTGTTGAGTGTGGGGAGCTAATGTGCATGCTGCAGGCCACACTCCATATATATAGATGCTGACCCATTGACTGCTCTGTAGGAAAGCATCAAGCATATGAACTCAATATGTGATGCTACAGGAACCCAAAAAAGTGATCTGAAAAGAGAAGTGACATGTGCCTACCTCGGCTGGTTGAACACTAGAAATGCTGCTGCATTTTAAATAATCTGCAGTGGCTTAGTGACACATGCTGGTACTTCTGCCAGCGGGCAGTTGCAGTTGTCCAGACGTGGCAAGATCGAAACCTGGGCCAGAAGTTGTACTACATACTCTGCCAAATATGGCCTGATCTGTCAGATATTGTACAGAATGAATGTGGAAGACTGAAAGACCATAGCAACATGGTCCATGAAAGACAGCTGATCATTGATTATCACCCCAAGGCTGTGTACAGGCATGGTGGATATTATATGCCAACCTGAACAGAGATGGGGTGCTGAATAGTTGAACATGCTGAAGGAGAAGAAGGTCTGTCTTTGCCAAGTCGAGGTATAAGTATAAAGCTTATAGAATACACAGACCACAATGTTGCTCTTCATGGCTGCGTACACTTTGCTAACAGATTTTAGAATTGTGTCATCTTCCAACATACTGTAGCAATTCATCCATCCATTTATTCACTTCTGAAAACCAGTTACCTCTTTACAATTTTTAATGTGTCTGAGCTTAACCCGGAGCAATTGGTGTAATGAGGATGCCAGTTGTTCGCAGGGTACGTTGGTGCACACACCCACACTTACTCATTCAGGGCCAATTTAATTATGGAATGTGAAGAAACTAATTATCCAGAGAAACAACTCCAGCAAACATTGAGGTCATGTGATAAAACAGGACTGATAAACTTTTAATAACAAAATCAAGTCAGTAATGGAAATATAACAATTGGTTTCAGTTGAAATGAAAAAGTAAACTTGCTTATTTTTATGAGACTGCTGGGTGTTAAAAAATCAGAAAACTATCATTGATAGAAAATGGTTTGTGATTTGGGAGCTGTGAAAGCATACACTTTTTATTTCAAAAGAACTTTCCTCCAGTTTAAGGCCCTAGACAGGCGTGCTAAAATGATTAGATATGTATCACATTCTCATCGTGCCCAGCTGTTCACTTGCTTTCGGGATAACTGTACAAATCAGAGCTAAGGAGAACAGCTTAGAGTATTTGCAGCAACTGATCCACAAACAATGTCAATCTCAAATGTATACTTTCACAGAGTTCAGAAGCTGAGCCCCTTACAAATTTCTAAATGTGGTATCCGTTTAAAAGTGATAAATACGTCTCTCAGTGGGAAGAGCACTGGCTCTGCTTGTTAACGTCTGATGCAAGAAATATTCCACTGGTATTGAGAGAGACAAATGTACTGAGCTGCCCCTAATGGACCTTAGCTGGATGTAATTTTGCATGAAATGTGTTATTGCACGCAGCTCTTTCAGCTGGTATCTGATGAAGTGGACTGAATACAAGCTGGAAACAAAAAACTGGTGTTGAGCTAACAAGTGAAAACATGTTATTCTTCATTAAAGATAGAAAATCAGGGTACTAATCCCGCCAAACGCTTATACATAAACAGTACAGCATAAAGCCACATACCCTAGAACGTCAGCATCTTGCTCTGAGCCGAGTGTAGGATCTGTTTTGGTAACTTCATTTTTTTAAGTGGAGCCCATGTTAGGATATCTGCATTTCTTTTTTTTCTTTTTATTTAAAAAGGGGATAATTTTGATTTATTATAAGTAACTAATTATGGAAAGGGATGTTGCCATTTGTACATCTGGCTTTCAAGACAGGTTTCCTTTGTCACCTGACTGGCCAGGACATTAGATTTCCCATGTCAATGATTCTCAGGTCCAGTCGTGTGGCCCACCATGTCTGCTGGTTTTTCTTCCAAATACGTTCACAATCAGTAAGTTATTTCACTTCTGATCTCATAGTTTAATATGCTGGTCCTTTTTACTCCTCTTGTTTTCCATTCATCAAAATCCAGTAGACTGGAGTTTACCTTTATAAAAAATATGAAATATGTGTACGTTTGCTATAGTTTCTTTTTTTGTCATGTTCCTGTTCATCAAGGAGTTGAAACCCTTGATTTTTTTAAAAATAAAAATTAATACAGAGTAGACTGGGGCAAAATACAAAGAATGCTAAAAGGCTGCAGCTACTTCAGTGCTGTCACTAATCGTGTAGTCATTAGTAAATAATGCTTAAATAACCAAAATGCCTGGAAAAGTTGAAATCCAGGATGGTGATTAAAAAACCAAGATAGAAAATGCTCTGTTATCCCCACGCAAGGTACTCTAATGACACTGACTCTTGCAGCAGCCGGAGATGACATCAGCGCAGTATGAGCTAGTATTCTAAATAAGTAGGATTCTGAGAAATTAATTCATGCATTTATTTTTAGTAGGACTGACTACTGCAATGTGGTGTTCACTGGCTGTTCAAACTGTTCTTTATACAGCCTCCAGTTAATCCAAAATGCTGCTGCAAGAATTATTATAAGAACAAGAAAATATGAACACATAACTCCAGTTCTTAAATCCTTACACTGGCCTCCGGTTAAGTTTAGGGCAGATTTCAAAATCCTCCTTTTAACATATAAAACATTAAATGGCCAAGGTCCAGCTTACTTGTCTGAACTTATCAAGACTTACAAACCAGAGCGCACATTACGATATCTAGATGCCGGTCTGCTTATGATTCCAAGAATTAATAAAATATCAGTGGGTGGTCGAGCTTTTAGTTACAGGGCCCCTAAACTGTGGAATGGTCTGCCTGCTACTATAAGAGGTGCCCCTTCGGTCTCAGCTTTTAAATCCCGGCTGAAGACTCACTACTTCACTTTAGCATATCCTGAGTAGAGCTGCTGATTAACTGTACAGACTGCATCTCTGTTGTTAGTCATTAGCACTAAAACATAAGTAACATGATAGTTATAATTGGATACTAACCCTCACCTATTCTGTTTCTCTTCTTGATACTCAAATGTAGAACTTGGTGCCACGGCCCACCTGCCAAGTTGTTTTGCCTGCCTAGGGTAAAATTATCTCTGATGAAGGATCGCAGGAATCATCGGGTAGGGGGGTCCTTTCATTGGATTGGCTGGCCCAGCACTGACTCAGCTGAGGAATGGCCAAATGGGGGAGGCAGCTTGATGGCCGAGGTCTCCAGGACTCTAAACAAATCCAAATTGCATTATGTGATATCATCTACTTTTGAATTCTGCCCAGCACTTGTAATATTTCTATAGCACTATTATATTGTATTAAGGATTACTTGTGTTCTGTTCTGTTAAAGCCCATTGCAGCACTTCTTGTGTGATTTAGGGCTATATAAAAAATTTAATTGTATTGTATTCCATATTCAACAGCTTCAGTGAAAGCAACATGGTAGTCTATGACAAAAGTGAGCCTGCCACAGTGACAAGATCACCGTTCTATTGTAGCTAAAATGAACGAGCTACCACAAACAGCAATGAAAGAAGCAACAATCTATTAGGCCAGTGCTGCACTGCACAGCACTACAATACATACATGCTGGGCTGGTAACATCACTTCAAGAGAGGCCCTCCAAATCACAAGCTGATTAAGAAGGCAGACTAAGTTATAGGAACACTCTGGACTTTCCGGTGGTACAGATGGAAGAGAGATAAAGACCAAACTAAAAAACATCATCAAGGTTGAATTAAAACCCCCACAGGTCTTTGGGTCCCTCAACTCCTTAACAAACAGCCGATCATACTTTTAAAAACGCAGTGTATGTACACCCAGTAGTTTAATCCTGCAAATTATTTCCATTCAACACCTGGAAACTTGATAGTTTCAACATGCTGGTGAGGGTGGTGAGCACCCAGAATGCCATAGTGGAACAAATGCCCCTGGCCATCATGAACAATGCTTCACATCCCCTCCACGACACAGTAGACGTAAACATTAATATTATACAAAGTTATTGTCTCTTTTACCTGCATTTTTATCACTCTTTAATTTAATATTGTTTTTATCAGTATGCTGCTGCTGGAGTATATGAATTTCCCCTTGGGATTAATAAAGTATCTATCTATCTATCTATCTATCTATCTATCTATCTATCTATCTATCTATCTATCTATCCAACTGAACTTTCAGTCAAAAAATTATCCAGTAGAAGTGTGTCAAGAAAAACTACTGAGACTCCTTAATAACAAAGACAATATGCCTTTATATTACTTTTACTGCTCTCTTATAACTAGCAAAGTCAAAAGTGTGTTTTTGTAATTCTTGTGTGTGGTTGAAGGACGCTTGTTGATGTTTGTTATGATATTTTTGTACTTCTTAAGTTCCATTAAAACCAAATTTTTCCCAGAGAAAAATTCTTTTTTTCTATCTATCTATCTATCTATCTATCTATCTATCTATCTATCTATCTATCTATCTATCTATCTATCTAATTTAACACACTCAGCTTTGTAATTTCTGTATTGACACCAAACCACAGAAACTGGGAAATAACCAGTTGCACAGGAATGGATGGTGTCCAATAAAACCTGCAGGGGTCCCAACAACTGAACTTGACAGCTAGTGATCTGTGTTGTCTTCAAGAGCTTTTTCAAAACAAATATAATCAAATGTTTCAGCAGGTTTAAACATAAGCCTATCACTAATAAGGACAGGAAAGTTTTAATCCAGACCTAGTCCATCCTGTTAGCTCAGTGAGGTGAAAATGAAATGGTAGCATTTAAAGTTATTGTGTCATAAGTGTTCCCAAAAATGAATTAACCTCAAGGCAGACCATATAGTAAACATTTTCTTGTTAAACTTAACATTATTACATGAAAAGGTTGTGATATCCTCAATAGGCAGTCAATCAAAGTACTTTTTCTTAAGGGTCCCCATTAATTTACCCATTTATGAGTGTACTTAATCCAGGGTTGCAGGTGTAATGGAGGTTAAGTAGATTTCCAATTACAGCCATCCAGTGTTATTTATTTATTTATTTGTTATTTTAATCAGATTGTGAGGGCTAAAAGCACAGGAATGTTTTTATAAATTTCATTTTAATAAGAAACAGAGCCATTGCTGAGCTAGGAGGTAGTTAACATGGTCACAATTCCTGTCATGTAAATGGTATATTGCCAAAGGGAAAAGGGGCACATGTGTCTAGGCACGCTCTCCGTTCTGTAATGGCTGCTGTGACGAGAGCATTTTTCTTTTGGCTTTTTATGGAGTTTCATTTGTTAATAATAATTACTGTTTTAATATTCAAATGTAAATCTGTTTTGTATTATAGGGCATGCAGGTGATGAGCCCCTGCATATATTTTAAAGAATTACAGACGTGCTGGACAAACCCCTTTTTGTGGCCTCCATCTGCACATAAACCACAATGCAGAGGGCAACCTGAGACAGAGCAACACATGGACCCAAAGACTACAGAGGCAGAATGGGCTGCAAAGCTGAAATCAGTCCTGGATTGGATGTTAGTCCATCCCTTGGCACACACATGCACACCCACATCCTCACTCATACCACCTACTGAAATTGATCAGACAGGGGTTCAAACCAGTAACTGTAGAAAATCAGCATGAATCACTGCACCCCAATTGCACCTTCACCAGCATTAACAAAATATAAATTAAACTAGATTAGATCTTATCGCAGTTAAGCTTTTAGGCTATGCTTCCAAAGCAGTGCTAAAAGTCACATTTTCTTTTTTCAGATCCAGCCCTTTTGCTGATTGTTCATAATTACATTTGCAAATACTTGTCTTGAACAGTTCTATTCTTTAATTGTTATTTGTATGGCTTCTCCCCTTAGATTAGTTTGTCTTTGGTACCCTTATAGGAGCACTTAGCCTCAGACAATGTCCTTCTGAGGCTTATTAAAGCATACTGTCCGCTCTGCTACATTCAAGGCAAATTCCTAGGAGGGGTTGTGATGATGCGGGTTCTGCTCCATGCTCCCATCTGCTGTTCGGGAGCCCTTGAACACAACACCGTTGATAGATATAACCAAGGTGAGCTAGACAGTGAGGCAATAACATTTGAGCAAGGGGATGATGTAAAAAGGTGCAAAGTGCTTTTATTTAAAATTTAACA
Source organism: Polypterus senegalus (assembly GCF_016835505.1). NCBI lineage: Eukaryota > Metazoa > Chordata > Cladistia > Polypteriformes > Polypteridae > Polypterus > Polypterus senegalus. Next base: position 115,761,613 of record NC_053160.1, on the reverse strand, counting down.
AAACAAAACCAAAGTATCCACAAACGACAGTGCTTCAAAGTCTTCATCAAATAAATAATCCATTAAAAGAAATGTGGAGGTTTAAAAATACAAAAACAACCAGTCCTTTAAAAACCAGAGGTTAAAACCGTTGCTGGAAGCATTCTCAAATCAATAAGCCTGGTGCTCTTCTACACTAGCGCCTCACATGCTTCTCCTGGTTGGGCTTTGCAACAGGCAAGACGCTCTCTCTGCAGCTGCCCTTTCTCTCACACACACACAGGTCTGGAGTCCTCCCGATCCTGGCTTCGGTCTGGCACTCATCCCAGGCCCAAGACTTGGTCTCCTTGGTTTCCAGGATGTCCACACCAAGGACTTCACCTCCAAGCCTCCCGACTCCCGCCACCGCCCCGACCTTAAGTCTCTCCTTCTTTGGTCACTCCGGCTACATGATCGCTCAGTGGGAGCGACTTCTACTTCAACTCCCGGGTGTTGGCCTAACACCCAGGCTTCCATGCAGCTGCCCGCGAGCGCTCGTTCGCTCTCTCGCCCAAACGTACCGTCTCTCTCTCTCTCTCCTCCTTTCTCCAGCCACCTCCGTCTTTCTTTTTTGTTCTCTTTTTCTTCCTCACCCCCTTTGTAATCGACTCACACTTCTATATATTGAGGGGGGGCCATAGCAGCTGCAGCACATTAGCCACAGGAACAATCACAGATGTGGGCAGTCCCTCACCTGTGCACTAGGTGAGAAATGCCCACACCGCAGATCGCCCTGCGGCTTTCTACGGCCACCACGACGCCTCACTAAGCCACCGCGAGCACAGTCATTATTTATTTAAATAAAAACGGCCTTTGCTGAGCGAGCTGTGGACCCATAACACCACAGGGGTTATTTGTTGGAGGATGGCAGCAACCCTAGGACTCAGTAGTAGACACACCAGCACACCAGCAAAAAGAGGAGTAACGCGCAGAGTTAGCTGGAGGATCTCTGGATTTGACAGAGAGGTACTGGCAAAGAAAAATGGCAGCAGCTGAACCAGTGGCAGACGCAATGTCCTGAGGGTAGAAATTTAATAGAGGCCATGGAGATGACTTTCAGATATCATTAAAAGGTAGAAGGTGCACTTTGAGGAATGGTATTGTGGCATATTGGGTAAGGTTTTGGACTTCAAACCCTGATGTTGTGGGTTCAAATCCTTCTACTGACACTGTGTGATCATGAGCAAGTCACTTGACCTGCCTGTGCTCCACTTGGGAAAATGAAAGAACAGTATCCAATTGAATCTCAAATGTTGTAAGATGCCTTGGATGAACAGCCAAATAAGTAAATGGAATCCAATGACCGAAATCATGCTACAGACTTTGGTTATGCACAGACTACAAGCTGAAGCAGAAATGGACAACTTATGTAAGCAAACTATTTTCTAATAGCTATTCAGTTCCTAACACTGTCCCCCAAAGTGAAAGCACTGTCAAAAGAATTGGTTGTGGCTGAAATCCTTGCAGTGATTAAATGACTCCATCATGGCTACAGACTCTTATTCCTTGTACAGGTAACTAATTGGTCATGGAAGTTTACTTAACTTGTCCATATACTGTATGCTTTAAGGACTTGGAAAAAGTTTATGATGATGTATCTCATAATATATTGTTGGGTAAAGTGTAATTTGTGGAGAAAGATATATGTTTTTATACTTGCCATTCAGCCGACCGCCTTCAACATGAGGATTGGACTCTTCCAGGGTGCATCTTCTCCCATTTATCGACCGTATATCAAGGTTCAGCAAAGACTAGGAGGGGATCCAGTTCGGGAATCAGGTTTGCATCTCTGCTGTTTGCAAATGATGTTGTCCCCATGGCTTCATTAGATCATGGCCTTCTCTGCACTGGAAATGTTTGCAGCTGTTTTGTGATGTGGTTGAGAGATCTTTGTTCTCTCACAGGAAATGTGCCTTGAATCTTAGTGTTCTTTTGGATTCTTAGGATTTTCATGAGTAAAATATAAAGAAGACAGCAAGACTTACAGATGAATCATGGCAGTGCCAGCAGTTTTATAAGCTCACTCTCACCTAAAGTCACAGGCTGCAGGTAGTAAATGAAAGAATGAGCGTAAGTGAGTAAAATAAGATTGTGCAGGGTTGCAGGGCTCCTTCTCCATGATAGAAGGAGAAGTAAAAAGTATGGAAGCAAATTAGAATAGCAACTCATCTTATATGAATCAAGATTAGCCAGGTGAGTTGGCATCAGAACATAGTTTGGATATCTATCTATCTATCTATCTATCTATCTATCTATCTATCTATCTATCTATCTATCTATCTATCTATCTATCTACCTACATTTTGGACAATATATTTTTTCATTGACCAGGAAGAGTCTCGGAATTCCTTAAAGGAGACAGAAAAGTTTTACTCAGGATAACATGGCCTGGTCTGGGCAGTCTACCAGGTTGCTACCACAAATGCATCTAGAAAAATTGTTAATATAGCAAAGACCACGGTAGTGAAACAACATGCATGCCCAGATGAATGACTATTTGAATAATGCAACGTTATGTTTACAGCGGTACAATCTAAACGTTCACTTTAACTAAGATAAAAAACATTCAATTTTTTATCTTAGTTTGAGGCTATTTTTTTGTGATATCCATTTCATTACAATATCATAAAAATAGCCTTGCCTATTATGAGGTATTCCTCAAATATTCTTCTAATTCTTTATAGCTGCAGAGAACTGCATTTCATACATTATTGTCCTTTATGTGTACAATTCAGGATGAAAAATAATCAAAAAAATGGTTTTGTAAATCCACACACATCCGTACACAGTTTGTATTCTGAAAATTGCAATCATATTGGAGCTCACATCAAAATTAGAACTTGGGTCTCACTGCATAAGGTCCAAATTCCATCATTTTCCTATTTATGCTGCTGGACAGAGCAAGTATGTCTCACGACCAAGCAAGTGTGTATTCCTGAGCATACGGCAAATATGGCAGTTACTTACCAGAACAGGATTAGCAAGCCAAGCTGTGAAAGCCACCAGTGGAGTTAAAAGCTAAGTTAAAGCTAACAAAGCAAACAATGCAGTTGGTCAGCCAGCCTGAAGCAAATGTGGTATAGCAGGTCCACAGCTCATGTCAAAGGGCCATTTTTAAAATAAATAATCACCTCACTCGCGGCTTAGCTAGGGGGCATGGTTATGTGTGGCTGAAGTGGTTCCTGGGGTGATTTGCAGTGCGGGCGGGTCTCACTTATGTGCACAGCTTCCATAATTGTTCCCAGGAGCCGCTAATTGCCACAGGTGAATCATGTCCCCATCATAAATAGAAGCGCGAGGTGACTAGGAAGGGAAAGAAAGAAAGAAAGAAAGAAAGAAAGAAAGAAAGAAAGAAAGAAAGAAAGAAAGAAAGGAGCCAGAGGTTGCAAGAGAACGGGAAGCAGCGAGGAGGAGAGAGAGCCAGTATGAGCGAGCAAGCGCTTGCTGGCAGGCAGGCTGGCAGACAGGCAGGCAGCTGGACAGTGAGCCCTAGCAGGGGTGTTTGGCCAACACCTAAGGCAGTTGGTAGCACTTCTCCCAGTGAGTATTTTATGAAGGAACAGGAGTGACCGGCAGAAGGACGGCTGGCCGCATAAGGACGAGAAGGCAGTGGGAGTCGTGAGGCTAGGAAGTGGAAGCCCCAACATGAGCGTCCTGGCCATTGGGTAAAAAGCCAAGTCTCAGTCTAGGTGAGCTGAACCGGAGCAAGGGATCAGAAGGCCACCAGACCAGTAGAGCGGAGAGAAGGCCAGCTGCTGGTAGGGCGACTCTCCTGTTGCGGGGCTCAGATGGGAGAAGCAAGAGGAGCAACCAGGTAAAAGACAACGGGCTTTGTTGTTTTTTAAGGACTGCTTCCAGCGTTGTTTTAACCTCATCGTCGTTTTAAAGGATTGTTTTTTTTTTTCCTGTGTTTTTTTTAACCTCAACTTCACAACTGTTTTTACGGATTATTTATTTAATGATTTGAAGCACTACATTTTATTTAATTTGGACTTTGTTTTGTTGTTTTTAATAAAAGCACTTTTGCACATTTTGCACCATCCCCTTGCTCTATTTGTTGTGCCTCACTGCCATGCTCATCGGTAACATTACCAACAGTGCAGGGTTCAAGGGCTCCCGGATGGACGATAGGAGCATGGAGCGAACCCGCATTGTCACAGCAAAACAGAGCCTGTATGTGAATGTGAATGTCTTGCAGCATTAACTTCAAACCAGCAACGCTCCACTGCACCTCACAAAGAAAACTCAGCCTCGCCAAACCTCCCCAGAAACTGCAACATGGCCAATCAATTCAGCATGCATTCAGCACTACATGTTAAGAGTATGTATAAATGTGTTATGCTTGTAAATATAACTTTATTTATGCCAAATGCATAGTAAATTGAGTTAACATACTTTGGGGGACACTGTTAAGAACCAAATAGCTATCAAGCAAATTGAATATCAAAATGTCCTGTCTTACAGATCAAAACGTCATCCACTGCCTTAGACCCAATGACCCACCCGTTGTTTTTCAGTGTCTGTTACCCTAAATCTCTATACTGGGAATTCTCAAAAACTGGTTTACGTAAAAGAAAAAATACAATCGATAATACCTGATAGTCAAACTCTATAGGCAATGACTGGATTGTCATTCTGATTCATAATAACTTAAGAATATAAAAACTAGTCCATTAATATGATTACAGTCAAAAACGTTGTCTGCTAGAAGTAGTTTAGTTTTGATTAAGGGGTTTTATTATCATATCTGTGTCCACTTAATGAAACATGGCTTAGGATTTCCTTAGTTGAGGTTGAACCTTCCTTCAGCTACATATTGTTTCCAAAAAATTTGGTTGACTTCTCATCCTTTAAGATGCTCATATTTGATAGTAAAAACAGAATCGTCTACAACTATATTAGCATTATTAATAGATCACGTGAGCCATATTCATTATTCATGACTGAACTCAGCAACAATTTATCTGACCTCAGTATAAATCATGATCATTTCGCGTATATTTCACAGAGATGTGAAAAAAGACACCCTTTAACAGAATGCTTTTTGAATGAATGTGCTAATGTTTTTCCAGATTATTAAAGGTCAAACTCACTCTCATAATCATACCACTTGTGGTTCAGAGATTTAAATTTTAATTATTACTCCACTTAAGAAAATTATCTCTGATCGTTTCTTAATTACATTTAACGTGTTCCTACCCTCAATAACCCAATCACAGATTAAAGCGAGAACAGTGCAACATTTGTATTAAAACACCAAAATAGCATTGATGTGTTTAGGAGAAAAAAAGTCGATGCAGTAGATACAGTTGATGTATGATAATAATGTGTCTCTGAAAAAGTCCTTAAGTACAGTACAGTAGTTCCTTTCATGTAAAAGTGAGTAAATCGCAGAAAATAAATTTAATGGTAGCAGTCATCCTGTAGGTTTTATGAAAAGCATTCAGTTTTACTAAATTAGCACAAAAACTGTGCATTATCTATTTTTCATATTTTAACAGTATCAAAAAACCTGCTTTTTGTATTTATAAAATTTAGAAAAAAATGGCACATTTTGTTAGTGTGCACAATACAAAAAAGATAATTCATGGCATTCATCTTTACTAGCATTGTGTAGTGCAATCCGTGACTTTCAAATCATTCTATTTGCACCTTCCAAATTATTCCAAATGCTGCTTCAAATGTAATTTCTAGAGCTGCAAAGAATGGCCACATAACTCCTGTTCTTAGGTCTTTGCAGTGGCTTAGTGCTGAGTTAAAAATATTTCTTCTTACATATAAAGCTTTGCAGGCTTGAGGTCAATTCATTATGATTTGGTTGCATTTCTACATTTTTTGGCTTTCTTGTAGTATTTGAGCAGACCTTTTTAGATTTATTTTAGTGATGGAATATTTAGATTCCAATTCTTTTGACGGTTTTCCTATTTGGAATTTATTTCTTGTAGCTGAATTATTTTTTCGTCTTTCTTAATGGCATTTAATTTTTTGGTGTGTCAGTATTTTTGGGTGCCATCATTACCATATTGCTGGGTTATGACCCTAAAGTGAGTGGAGTTGACATCACAAGGTCGAGAATATAAAGATTATAATGAACACTTCCTTTTTACCCAGGTTTACAGAGTAAAAACTAAGAGATAGGAATGTTTTACTATTGGATATGATCTTGGTAAACAGATTCTTTCAAATGAAATATTGACTACACGATTTTGAATTCTGATTTTTGACTTGATGATTGTGAGTTGGATGTCCCAGTTATGAATCTTTGCCTGTTTTCTTGTCTACATCTTATCTTCTGGTCCCATTCTAATTTACTTTCTGTCTCACTCTTTCTGGCAAAACACCTCTCACATAATCAAATGTATAAATGCATTACTATTAAATACATTACAATCTTAAAAGAACAGTCTTCTAATAGTTCCAAGGATAATTAGAGCTACTGATTCCTAGCCTTTTGCTAGAAAGTCTCAATGTTGTGGAATGATCAACCTACTGATGTAAGGAATGCTACCTCAGCCTTCCATTACAATGTTGCCTGAACACTTATACTAGAATGTTCTAGAGAGAGTTACTGATGATCTGTTCATATTGAAACTCTCTGCATTAATCACTTCCTCAAAATCAATCTGAACTGTTACTGACCCTCCTCTATTTTGTTTCTTTTCTTTTCATGGTCCCCTGCTGTAGCACTTTCTGTCTCTGCTATATTTTCATCCTGTTATTACTGCCAATGAGATGTGACACTAGACATACAGGGAGCCTTGGGATTAACTGTGAAGGGATTTCAGGTTCTTTTTATAGAGCCCAGTATGTACTTATGATATTATAGAATCCTGAGAAGAATGCAGAGGACCAGTTGGCCTTGGTCATCAGAATCGTAACCTTGTCAGTAATAATCAACTGTAAACCCCCCAAATGTATCCTGTATGTTTCCTTCAGGAATGCTGCTTGACTAAAGTTTCTCTTTTTCTTTTTTCTGTTGTTAAACAGCCATATCCTATAACTCATTTTTAATATATTTTAAGTTATGTGTAATGATGTGTTTATGTTAAAGATGAAAAATTGCTCTGTGTTATTGTTTAAGTTAAGTTTTCATGTGCAAATGTGTACAAATGTGTTGGTACCGCTCCGTGAAAAATGAAGAACCTATAACTTGAATAACTTGATAACTGGATAACCTCCCAGGGGTAAACGCTACTACTCTAGGAGGTACTGAGGGATTTGGAAATTGTAGAGGAAGAAGTGCTGTTCAGATTAAATAAGATGAAACAAAACAAATCACCAGGACCAGATAAATTTATCCTCGTGTTCTTAAGGAGGCTAGTGAGTACATATATAAACCCATGACACATATTTTTAGGAGGTCACGGAGCACTGGAGAGATTCTGAAGGACTGGAAAATGGCAAATATCATCCCATTATATAAAAAGGGTGACAGGGCAGATCCAAGCAACTATAGGCCAGTAAGCTTAAAATGCATCACAGGAAAATTAATGGAAAGAATTATTAAGGATAAGATTGAGGAACACATGGCAAGGACAGGAGTTATTCTGAAGAGTCAGCATGGGTTCAGAAGAGGGAGGTCGTGTTTTACTAACATGTTGGAATTCTATGAGGAGGCAACAAAAGGATACGATCAAAGTGGAGCATATAATATTATTTATCTGAACTTTCAGAAAGCATTTGATAAGGTGCCACATGAGAGGGTGGGCATCAAGTTAAAAGAAGTGCGAGTTCAGGGTAATGTTTTTAGATGGGTGCAGAATTGGCTCAGACACAGGAAGCAGTGGGTGATGATGCGAGGAACCTCATCAGAACTGGCCGATGTTAAGAGTGGCGTTCCACAGGGGTCAGTGCTGGGGCCGCTGCTATTTTTAATACATATAAATGATTTAGATAGGAATATAAGTAACAAGCTGGTTAAGTTTGCAGATGATACCAAGATAGGTGGATTAGCAGATAATTTGGCATCCTTTATATCATTACAGAAGGACTTGGATAGCATACAGGCTTGGGCAGATTTGTGGCAGATGAAATTTAATGTAAATAAATGTAAAGTATCACACATAGGAAGTAAAAATATTAGGTTTGAATACACAATGGGCGGTCGGAAAATCGAGAGTACACCTTATGAGAAGGATTTAGGAGTCATAGTGGACTCCAAGCTATCAACTTCCAAACAGTGTTCAGAAGCCATTAAGAAGGCTAACAGAATGTTAGGTTAAATAGCACGATGTGTGGAGTACAAGTCCAAGGAGGTTATGCTCAACCTTTATAATGCACTGGTGAGGCCTCATCTTGAGTACTGTGTGCAGTTTTGGTCTCCAGGCTACAAAAAGGACATAGCAGCGCTAGAAAAGGTCCAGAGAAGAGCGACTAGGCTGATTCCAGGGCTACAGGGGTTGAATTATGAAGAAAGATTAAAAGAGCTGAGCCTTTTCAGTTTAAGCAAAAGAAGTGTTTAAAATGATGAAGGGAATTAGTATAATGGATTGAGACTGTTATTTTAAAATGAGTTCATCAAGAACAAAGGAACACAGTTGGAAACTTGTTAAAGGTAAATTTTGCACTAACATTAGGAAGTTTTTCTTTACATAGAGACCCATAGATACTTGGAATAAGCTCCCAAGTAGTGTGGTAGACAGTAACACCCTAGGGACTTTTAAAACTAGACTTGATGTTTTTTTGTAAGAAATAAGTGTTTAAGACTGGCGAGCTTTGTTGGGCTGAATGGCCTGTTCTCGTCTAGAGTGTTTTAATGTTCTAACTTGAAATTGACAAAAAATAATTGGCACTCATTATTGTTTATTCTGTATTTAATAAAAATCAGACTTTGCTTTAGAGTTTTGCTTCAGCAGAATATAATTGGACCCTTAACCCAGTATTTTCCTGTACACCCTTTAGAGGCAATCACTGCAAACAAGTGCTTCCCACAGCTCTCAATGAGACTTCTGAACCTGTCAATAGGTAGTTTGGCCCACTCTTCCTGAACAAATTGGTCCAGCTGGGTCAGTTTTGAAGAGTGCCTTCTCCAGACTGCATGTTTCAGTTCTCTCCTAATAGGATACAAATCAGGGCTCATAGAAGGCCACTTCAGAATAGTCCAATATTTTGCTCTTAGCCATTCTTGGGTGATTTTAGCTCTGTGTTTTGAGTCATTATCCTGTTGGAGGATCCATGACCTGAGACTGAGACAGAGCTTTCTGACTCTAGGCAGTATGTTTCATTCCAGTCTTGATAGTCTTGAGATTTCTTTATTCTCTGCACATAGACAAGGCACCCAGCGCCAGTGCAGCAAAGCAGGCCCATCACACAACCAAGCCTTCTTTATGTTTCACAGTAGGTATGGTATGGTGCTCTTTTCTTTGAAAGCTTTGTTTTTTCTCCTGTGGATATAGAGATGTGATTTGTGAAAAAGCTGAACATTTTTTTCATCTTTCTCATCTCTCAGATGCATTGTGGCTTGTCAATATGCATTTTAGCAAATCCTAGTCTGGCATTTTTATGTTTAACTTTCAACAATGGAGTCGATCTTCTTCCACTAAGCCCACTGACACTCAAAAAGTAACAGATTGTGCAATAAGACAATGATGGACATTGACCTTGGAGTTCAGCTTATATCACTTTGGAAGTTATCCTTTGGCTTTTTTCATACCATTCTGTGGTGTTATGGGTCCACAGCTCGTTGAGCAAAAGGCCATTCATTTTAAATAGATAATCACCGCACCCGAGGCGGCTTCGTGAGGGGGGTTGTTGAGCGAGCAGCGGGCAGTCGTCGATGTGGGCGTTTCTCACCGGGTGCACAGGTGAGGAACTGCCCACATTCGTGATTGCTCCCGTGGCTAATGCTACAGCTGTAATGGCCCCTCACGTTTTAAAAAGAAGCGAGTCGGTTGTGGGGGGAAGAAAGAAACGTTCGCGGTAAAAAAAATGGAGAGAGGAGAAAGGAGATGAGGAAAGAGAACGGAGGACGGAGGTTACAAGGAGCGAGGAAGCATGCGGTGCAAGAGAGACGGACAGGCGGTGTGTGCGTCTGGTGAGCGCGCGATCGAGCGCTCGTGGGCAGCTGTATGGAAGCTGGGTGTTAGGCCAACACCTAGACGTTTGAGTTGAGGTTGCTCCCGCTGAGTGAGCAGGTAGCGGGAGTGCCTAGAGGAAAGCGACGAGCCGCAGAAGGCCGTGGAAAGGCAGCGGAAGTCGGGAGGCTTGGTGGTGGAGTCCCCAATGTGAGCGTCCTGGCTATTGGGGTAATCAAGTCTCGGGGACTGGGATGAGTGCCAGACCGAAGCCAGGGATCAGGAGGTCTCCAGTCTCGGGTGTGTTGCCTGCTGCTTGGCCCAAACGGGATAAGCAGGTGAGACGCTAACAGAAGAGCACCGGATTTGTTGTTGGTTTTTAAGACTGCTTCCTAAAAGAAGATTTTAACCTCTCGTTTTTAAGGATGTTTTTTTTCTATTTATTGATTTTTAACCTCCACGTGTTCTTTTCATGGGTTATTTATTTAATGAACTGTGAAGAACTGCACTATTTATGGAACACTGTTTTTGTTGGTTTTAAATAAAAGCACTACTCATTTTTGCACCACCCCTTGCTCAAGTGTTTATTTGCCTCCACTGACTAGCTCAATCGGTAACATTATCGACGGTGTTGGGTTCAAGTGCTTCCAACAGCAAAGGGAGTGTGGAGCCAGAACCCACATCGTCACACATTCTCACTATTCTTCTGTCCGTTCTGAAGTAGATTTTCCCCCTGTGGCTTCATCCAGTGAGGTTGGCTACACTCCCATGGACCTTAAACTGTTTTAATAATATTTGTAACTGTTTGTCACAGGAACATCAGGCTGCTTGGATATGGTCTAGTAGCCTTTGTCTTTATGATGCTTGTCTATAATTTCCTTGCTAATCTCCTCAGACAACTCCCTCCTTTGCTTTCTTTGGTCAGTGTTCAGTGTGAGACAGACAATGATACCAAACAGCAGAGAGAGCATTTTTCTCCATTTAAATAGGCTGAATGACTGATTGCATGATTAGATCTGGACAGTGACTTGATTCTCATAATTTTGGCTCTGTACACAATCACAATGGATCTGAAATAAAGCAACCATTGAGTGATTGAAATGTACCTGTAGACTTTCAGCTTTAATTGATGGGGTTTAACCAAAATATCATATGAGCCGTTTAGGAATGACAACCGTTTTTCTGCATAACTCCTCATTTCCAAGGGCTCAAAAGTATTTGGACAATTGACTGACAAGCTCTTCCATAGGCAGGTGGGAGCAGTTCCCTCATTAGTTCATTAACTATTAAGCAGGTAGAAGGTCTGGAATTGATTCCAAGTGTGGAATTTGCATTTGGAAGCTGTCACTGTGAACTCTCAATATGAGGTCCAAACAGCTGTCCATGCAAGTAAAATAAAATAGACCATCATTAGGCTGAGAAAACAAAACAGCAGAAACACGGGGAGTGGTCAAATCAGCCATTTGGTACCACTGAAGCCAACTGCTCTGGGTGATTGCAGAATTCTGTCCTTGGTGAAGAAGAACCCCATTACAACATTAAGCCAAGCCAAGAATATTCTCCAGGAGGTAGACTTACCATTGCCAAAATCTACAATCAAGAGACAACTTCACGAAAGTAAAGACAGAGGGTTTACCATAAAGTGCAAACCGCTGGTAAATCTCAAGTATAGGAAGGACAGATTAGACCCTTACAGAAAAATATTTATGAAAAGCCTGTCCAGTTCTAGAACAATTTTCTATGGACAAAGAAAATTAAGATCAATATACAGTGATACCTTGCTATATCGCGCTTTGACTTCCGCAGCTTCACTCCATCGCGGATTTTAAATGTAAGCATATCTAAATATATATCACAGAGTTTTCGCTGGTTCGCGGATTTCAGCAGACAATGGGTCTTTTAATTTATGGTACACGCTTCCTCAGTTTGTTTGCCCAGTTGATTTCATACAAGGGACACTATTGGCAGATGGCTAAGAAGCTACCCAATCAGAGCACGTATTACGTATTAAATAAAACTTCTCAATGATATACAATATGCTTCCCGCACGGTGCTTCGCACACTTCAAAGCTCTAACAGCCGTATTGATTTTTGATTGCTTGCTTTTCTCTGTTTCTCTCACTCTCTCTGACATTCTCTGCTCCTGACAGAGGGGGTGTGAGCAGAGGGGCTGTTTGCACAGAGGCTGTTTGCTTAGAAGATACAGACGCTCCTGTAAAAAATGCTGAAAGACTACCTTCACAAGGCTACCTTGATCCCTTCATTGCAACGGCTTTATCATGGTGCTTCATATACTTAAAAACCCAACAGACCTATTGATTTTTGATTTTTTACTCTCTTTCTCTGACATTCTCTGATCCTGACGGCACTCCTTTGAAGAGGAAGATATGTTTGCATTCTTTAAATTGTGAGAAAGAACTGTCATCTCTGTCTTGTCATGGAGCACAGTTTAAACCTTTGACTAAAGGGTGTTCTTACATGTCTAGAGGGCTCTAATAATGTTAAAAATGTATTTAGAAGGTCGTAAACAGGTTTTCTATGCTCTAACTGCGAAAATATTAGATTTATAAATAAAAAATCCTACTTCGTGGAAATTCATTTATTTGTCTGGAGCGGATTAACCGCGATAAATGTGGGTTTACTGTATAACTGTGCGGAGAATATTTATAAACAGTGTGGGAGAGTTTCTAAGGGCTTAAAATATATAAAAATAACCATACAAACATATAGTTTCTACTTCGCGGAATTTCACCTGTCGTGGGGGGTTCTGGAATGCAACCCCCGCGATCGAGGAGGGATTACTGTATACCAGAATGTTGGAAAGAGAAGAGTATGGAGAGGAGAAGAAATGGCGCATGATCCGACAAATGCCACATCATCTGTGAAACCTAGTGGAGGCAGTTTTATGGCATGATCATGCATGGCTGCAAATGGAAATCAGTCACTAGTGTTTATTGATGATATGACTGCTGGCAGAAGTAGCAGGATGAATACTGAAGTGTACAGGACTATACTGTATTATCTGCTCCGATTCAGCCAATGCTGCAAAACTGATAGGGCAATACTTCATAGTACTGATTGAAAATGAGTCAAAACGTTCTGTGAAAGCAAACCAAGTGCTTTTCAAGACAATGAAGTGAAATATTCTTCAACGGCCAAGTCAATCAAATCACCTCAACCCAACTGGATATGCATTTCACTTGCCAAAGACAAAAGCGATAGCAGAAAGACCAACAAAAAGGCAGGAACAGAAGTCAGCTACAGTAATGGCCTGGCAAAGTAACACAAGGGTTTAAACCCAGCACTTGGAGATGGCCATGGGTTCAGACTTCAGGTAGTCACTGACTGTAAAGGATTTTCAACTAAATATTGAAAGTAATTGTTATATTTATACTGTCAATTGTTCCAAATATTTTTGAGCCTCTGGAAATGGGGGGTTATGCAGATAAATGGCTGTCTTTCTTAAGCGGATCATACAATATTTTTTGTAAACCCCTTAAATTAAAGTGTACACTTCAATCACCTAATGATTACTTTATTTCAGATCCTTTATGGTGGTGCACAGAGCCAAAATTATGAAAATTGTGTCACAGTCCCAATAGTTACAGACCTAACTGTATGTGATACTCGTTAAAGAAAACAGGGAGTTACTCCAATCCTATTATTTATGATATTTTCTATGGGCAACAACAAATGTATTCAGGCCATTTTAGAATATCTTTGAAGAATAAGCAATACTTTATCACGAGAAAGGTGCTATATAGAAATAAAATGTATTACTATTATTATTATTACTCTTCCCACTTGCCTTGCTTTACTCATTGACATATCGAAGGCATGCGGGTCTACATGGGACAATTGCTTTTCATGTAATCCCTTTTCAGGTGGCATACAGCACTTTTTGAATGCACTGCAAGGGTACCAACACATTTGTTCATGCCTCTGTGTTAATTCTTGTAAGGTCCAGTCATTTACTGTTATTGCATTATAGTTCTAACTTTGTGTAAGCACTCTGAGCCTGAACTCAGTGAAAAGCACTATATAAAACATGAGTGAAATTGAATTGAAAGAAAATGGAAAGATTATGGCAAAAAAAGGAAATTGGGTTGCATGACTCTGTTAGTATAAATGTTTTAGATTTGTCCAACTCAGAAACCAGAGTATGGTTAATATGAAAATATTAAAATAATAGAAAGAATTATAAATGACAGAAAAATCCATACAGCATGTATATCAGTTTCTTTCATTTATTTTCTAACATGGAAAAACTGTTGAATAGCATCTGGAGAGCTATTTTATAATTTTCTGTTGAAACTGAAATTACACTAAAATCCTTTATAATAAAACAGCAAATAAAAACACAACATGACAGGACTAGCCTTTCAACTAAGATTGAAGCTAAGGCTTGAAATGACACTGTATTAGCAGTTTAGGAATTCCAAAAACCACTCAGTCAGTGCATTGTATGACAGACAAAAAGGCGATATAGTACTTACTCGGCAACAATTGAGAGATATCTGCTAGCATAGTTGGGTGTTATTGTTACACTAGTGAAAAAGACAAGTGTTTTGTTCAAGGCTACAATAAGAAATTTACCCACCCTGCGTTAGGGGCAATCATCTAAAAGTGCTTGAGAATGTGTATGTTTTTCTTTCGAACTCTCAACACTACAGTTCATTTGGCTGTTAATTCACAGGCCTCTACATTGTTGAAATATAATAGGGCAGCAGAAAATCAGCATTAAAAAGGAAAAAAACAATTAAAATCTATGATTTGATAAACTAAAAACAGTATTATTTCAAAAGCCTTTTTACAAACTATATAATTAAATGTAAAGAGTAGCCATTCGAGGTTGTTGCTGGAAAAGGAAAAGAATTTTAAGATGGAAATAAGGACCATTTTTACTGGCCAAGGTGATTAAAGGGTACATTTTCTTTTTAATACTTTTAATTTCTGAAATCAACATGTATTTAATAATATTGGCTTCACAATCTTATTTCTTAGCAATAAAGAACATCCATCCATCCATTATCCAACCCGCTATATCCTAACTACAGGGTCACGGGAGTCTGATGGAGCCAATCCCAGCCAACATAGGGCGCAAAGCAGGAAACAAACCCTGGACAGGGCGCCAGCCCACCACAGCAATAAAGAATATGTTGTTCCAAAAAATTAGGCAATATTAATGTTTTTAAAATTATTTTCCTGTCTAAGAAAACAGCATGTTATAAATGATTCAAAAGTGAAAATCTAGAATTTGACTAACACCAAAAAATATTTAAACTGTGTTTTTGTAAAACCAATATATTTGATTTAGAAAGTGGCCGTGTGTCAGCATGCGTTGATCAACTTCAGCCAAGCTGGGGCACAAATCAAGTTAAAATTAATTCAATATTGAAATGTGCTTAAACTGAATTTTTTTTCTTTGGCAGATGTAAGGTGACTCCTTTTAATATTAGCAGTTGACTCAAATTAAATGAGGTCACCACCTTATTATCTGTACATGAGGTTTGTTCTGTACTTGTATTTTGTGGCATGATGATCACCATAACGGTTTTGTAAAACTGCTCAAGGATATTTTTATAGTTTATTACTGAGATGGAAGGATCAGGATCATAGACACTGACTCGTCATAAACATTGGGAGGCAAATAATTACAGGCTGCAACAGAGATTATAATCCAACAATAATGTACTTTGTTTGTTTACTGATTTATTATTGATATTTTTGGATTTTAGCATACAGCACATTGGTTTACACTTATGGTTTTTTAAAGCTGTGCTTTATAAATACATTTTGATTTGATTTGATTTGAATAATAATAACAATAATAATCATATGAGACACTGATAATGCAAAATGACATTAAGTGAAAAGCCAAGAAAGCCCATTAGCATGGAATACCAGCTGTATGCTAAAATGAAATAAATAAAATGGTGTTTATGAAATAAATAATGACATGAAAAGTACAGAGATACATAAAATAAGTCATTACATTTTGAAAAAACATAATTAATTAGACATCACTTAACTATTATGAAAAATAATGTCATCATTTTATTTTGGTACTTCACATTTAGCTATTATATATTTCAGTTGGCCTTATTTTTAAAGAGTGTTTTAATTTAACAATTGTGGTACCCAGCCGGGATGCCCGAGAAGACTGAAGGAGGGCTTGTGCCTCCTCCAGACCTGAAGGGGTCGACCTCCCTGGGAGTCACGGGTACAGAGCTGGGAAGCTCGACCCTGTAGGGGCCCATGGTCACCGCCAGTGGGACCCCAATACCTGGAGGACCCTGGACCTCAGTACTTCCGCCACACCAGGAAGCGTTGGGGGTAAGAAGAACAGGGACACCCGGAGTGCTTCCAGGGAGACAGCCGGCACTTCCACAACACTGGGGCATGTCGGTGGGAGATTGCCGAGAACACACCTGGAGCACATCCGGGTGCTTATTTAAAGGGGCCACCTCCCTTCAGAGGGGGACTTGAGTCGGGTGGAAGAAGGACGAGGTCTCTGGAGGAGAGACAGAGAGAGAAGGCATTGTGTTGGCCTGGACTGTGGGGTATTGGGGCTTGTGAGCTGACTTTTGTAAAATGGAAACCCTCAATAAATGTGTGTGGGGTGGTTACAACGTGTCTGCCTGTCTGTGTCCGGGTCATATTCCACACAATCTTTAAACAAACAGAACATTTCCGAATGGCTCTTGCTTTAATGCCAGTGTTTTTTTTATTTCCAGAAGCTTCTTTTTATGATGGTTTTGTCACATGTTGATCAAGATAAAGACCAGTAGGCCAGTCTTTTCCTATCAGTTAGTTCTTTAGCCTAAATGTTGGCCGTAGGCTACCAGAAGTCTTTAGAGCTCTTCACTCTGGAGGCAGTTAAGAGTTATAAGAGTAAGTTTTGATCATTTTGCTCATGATGCTATTTTGAGACAAATTGTGACATATTGGAAATGCTCTTTAAAATGTTGATTTTGATGAAGAAGTCATTAGAAGTTTAAGACACAAACTTAAACACAAGCTTGAAGAAGTCACATAGGCCTGCATTAATTTTAAATATCCGTGACTGGAAATGCCAGGTGACATGTTTCCAAATGACCTTCTGTGATGATACAGTGCTGAAAAAAATATTAAACTACTGAGAAACTCTTCATCAAAGTGAATATTTTAAGAGTACTTACCTGTCCAAGTGTTCCGAACATATCATCAATTTGTCTTAAAATAGTATCACATTGTGGCCAACAGGCTTCTCTAAATATTTGAAAGACAGAGAGCCCCTCCCTACCACAACCCTCAAGAACATTCAAGAAGACAGGTGGAGACTTTCATAGTGAGGAGAAAGAGAAGCCCCTTGGAGTAGCTGTGGGTATTTCTCAGTGGATTGTGGAGACAGAGAGAGGTAGCGAGTTGAGAATGAGAAGAGATGATAGGGGATACCAAAAGTATTATATTATGTAGAGGGAAAAGTGTGATACTAGCTGTTTCTTGTTCTCAGTACATGTTTGTTTTATGAGATGTTTCCTGAGGATCATGAGAGTGGAAAAGTAACCATGTTCAGTCAGCAGTACACGTTACTTCTTTTTTCTTCATCTTTTACCACTTCTATGAGTGGTCGATGTACTTGATCACCCTTCTCCAAACAGCTTAGTCCTACACCTCCTCACTAGTCAAGCCCTTTTCCTTCTGATCTTCTTTTACTTTATCCTTCCACCTCCTCTTTGGCTGTCCTCACTTTCACTTTTCCTGTACCTTGATTACCATCACTCTCTTTCCCACATATTCTTTGTTTCTCCTCATTACATGTCTATACCACATAAACCTACTTTCCTGTAATTTCTAAGATATTTCCCCCAATTTTTTTTGTAACTCTGATTGTCTTTGTTTGTTCTGTCCTTTTTTGGAACTTCTCAAACCCATCTCAACATTCTCACTTTTGCAACTTCTGACTTCTTCTCCTGTGTTCCCTTTACTGCCCATGTCTCAGTTCCGCACATCATTGCTGGTCTTAATTCTTCAATCGCACAATACTCCTGATACCTTCTTCATATTGTTCTAACCACATTGCACTCAATTGTTTATCTCTGCATCTAGTTTTTCATCTTGGGCTACCACTGATCGTAGATATTAAAATGTATTCACTTTTTTCAATAGCTCTCCCTGCAGGCTAACTTCTGAATCTTGATCATCCTTATATTCTGTCTTCTTCCTTTTTTATCTTCAATTCACTATCTTCCAAAGTCATTCTCCATTCTTCCAACTTCTTCACCAGTTCCTCTTTTCTGGTACTACATGACACAATGTCATCAGCAAAAAGCATGCACTAGGGGGATTGGTCTTTTATCTCATTACTCAACAAATCCATAACTATCAAAGAGGTAAGAACATAAAAAAGATCCCTAGTGCAGACCTATTCTAACTTGGATCTTGTCTGTTACCCTAAGACTGCTTTGACATATCCTGGACAATCATCACTTATTTCTCTGGCACTCCTTTCTCTCTCATGCACCTCCAGACCTCTAGACATTGCACTCTGTCATTAGCCTTCTTCAAATCAATCAACGCCTTTCTGTGTTCTGACGCTTCTCTATGCAAAGACTGCAACAGTTGTTCCTCTCCCTGGCATAAAACCAAACTGTTCTTCCCCTGTAGTGGTCTTTTCTATAAAAACCTTCTCTATATAACCCTTTCCCAAATTTTCATTGTTTGTGGCATTAGCTTTATCTCTCTATAGTTTCTACAATCCTTAATGTCACATAAATGGGTACAATCATACTGTTCCTCCATTCCTCTTGTATTCTCTCTTGTTCATAAATCTTCTGTATTAGATCCCACAACACATCTATTCCCTTCTGTACACATTATCATATTTTAAATTGTCTCTGTGTATTTCATCTACAAAACTGACTATCACAACTCTTTGCAGCATTTATGTTTTTGTAAGTTTGAATGCAAGAAAAGTAGCACTAAAGATCTTTGGTAGCCTACCACCAACAAAAAGGGTCAGAGTAATCGATAATGAATGAGTAAACAGAATGGAAAAGGTAAACCCCATTGGTCTTGACTGATAAGTAACAAAACCATCATTAAAAGAGGCCTTCGGAAATGAACATTACAGGCATTAAAACAGTACTTTATAAATGTGCCTTTTGAAAAAGTCCCATTGTTCAAATAAAAACGGTCTTTAAAATAAGGAAATTTTGAAATAAAACCTGCAACAATGAAAGGTAAAGTAAGTATATTATTGAACCAAATTAAAATGATAAAATTTTATTTTATAGTAGTTAGATGACCTTTATTTAATTACTAGCTGTGTTACCCTGCTTTGCCTGGGGAATTTTGTAAGACAGTGATTCAGAGGACAGGAATATATGGAAAAAAAATGATTCGCTGTGGCAACCTCTAACAGGAGCAGCCGAAGGAAGAAGAAGAAGAAGATGAAGTGAGTCTCTTTTATGGTGCTGCCAGTTAATCAGGTGTATCAGAAGTAATATGTAACTAACTAAAAACCTCACACTGTTCCACTCCATCTGAACCAGTGTGGTGCTGAGGTATCACCCGTTGCATGGCTGCACTCGGGTCCTAATCTGGATCCAGAGTTGGTTTGTCGTGTGGTGGGTGTGGCAATGCACTGTATCAGTGTGTGTTCCTAACCTACTTTTACTGAACACAATATTTGCATTTTTTACCAGTTGCTAAAATTATTGTCAGTCAGTGTGGTGTGGTGGATAAGGTTTTTGGACCCAGGACTTCAGACTCCAGAGACTTCAGAGATTGTGGGTTCCAATCTTGCAGCTGACACTGTGTGACTATGAACAAGTCACTTCACTTGTCTGTAACCAATTGTATCTCAAATGCTGTAAGTCACACTCTGGATAAAGGTGATGGTGAAATATTAATTAACAATAACTCTATTAGGGCACTGGAGTTGCTTTGTCTTAAACATGCTATACACAATTGTCCATGAGAAAGACATCCCTCCATTAGATAATTTCCTGGTGACTTGGCTTTTACTGATGGCCATTGCTGAATACAGTTTTCCAGGAAACTGTTCTTTTTAAAAATTGACATGGGTAATAAGTATGAATAATGTGAAATTTGAGTGCATATTATTGTCATTATTAGATGTTTAATATTTTTGTTTGTTTACGTCATTCACTCAAGTTATTTCTTTTTGTGCTTTTCATCAGGTTTTTTTTTTTTTTGCCATAGCATCGGGTAGACAATAAAAGTGCTAACACTGAATCCTGCTTTACTTTAAATTATTACAAACAGCAAGGAAGTTTACTGGCTGCACATTTAGGTGGCTCATGCAAAGAATGAAATATTTTTACTTTTGGGGTTGTTTTTTGTAGTGATTGAAGTGGAACAAAATAACTGCCAGTACTATGTTTTGGAGGCTTCTTAAATGATAGGGGGTCCAAAGATATGAATGTATAAGTACACCGTTTTGGAGCGTTGGGTGGGAGTGGACATTCCTGTTTAAAATAAGCAGGCATGCATGTAAATGTAAACGATTTCAGAAGGCAGTGTTGGGGGTCCCATTTTCAAAGTCTGTATTTGCTGATGTACAGTATATTACAATGGAGTTCTTGTGGGGGAACTATTTAGTTTAAACGTACATTGTCAATCCCATCTTGTTTTGCATTCTTCCTGTACTTCTCTCTCTTTCCTTTTTTTGCTTCTAGTGAAGCAACACCAATGCTCACAGCCACAGCACACTGTATCCTCACTGGAGCTTTATAGTGTGCTTGCTATCCATTGCATCTTCTTTGAGCTTCGCCAGATTTTCTCCTTCCATTTCATATCTGACTGTAGACACCAAACATGATCACATCTCTTTTTTCCTGCCCCTTCTTCAGTCATTCGTCCACCCTATTATCTAGTGCTGCCCGTCAATTGTTTCTGCTGCCTCCTTCATTTACATAATGCCAATTCTAACCTCAGCGTAGAGCGTGTACATTAGCATAATATTAATATATAGGCCCCCGTGACCCTGTGTTAGGATATAGCAGATTGGAGAACGACTGACTGACTGAACAAATAAAAAAATGTATTGGCACTGGTTGGCTAATTTTCTTTTTCTATAATTCTAACAAATTTCAAGTCATTAAAAGCATTTTTGAGATTCTTGGGTACTCACATTTTCACTTGTAGATGTTTTTTTTCACCCCATAATATGGATATATCAAAATGTTCTTATTTAGTAAATGTCTGCTATCTTAAGTGTACAGTCCTGTCAAATATTAGCTTTTTAACTAAATGTGTAGTGTTTTTGTTGATGAGTGAGTGACTTTGCATTATATTTACAGTATACATTGTGACAGATAGTGAGTGCTGTCGTCCCCTTGAACCCTCGGATCAGACGCCAGACACCAGATAAAAATCCAAATACTTGTTTTATTTAGACAATAATGTGCACAAAGCACCCTCCACTCCACTATACTCATAAACAATAACAATAAATAATAATCCAATACAATCCTCCTCTCCCAGTTGCGCTGTCACCCTGCCACCCAACTCAGCTTGCCCGTCTGAAATCTCCTTTATTGTCCATGACCCGGAAGTGCTTCTGATCCCTCAGTCCATGTGATTATCCAGCTCTTCCGGGTCAGGTGAAAACTCCTTTTCTTCAATCCGGAAGTACGTCATTACTTCTGACCATGTGACTGGGACATACTTCCGGTCTGTATGGAAAATAAACGTCTCTGTACCTCCCTGCAGCGTCCCCTGGCGGCCCCTACGTTATCCAGCAGGGCTGTGCATTAAAACTCCATAGTCCATGATGCCCTGTTGGAATTGGATCCCTCTGGCGGCTTGGGGATATTGGCTGGGATAAGCTGCCGGCCACAGTCCACAACATATACGTTTGTTTTTCATATGATTATTTATTTCACAATTGCCATTTTATTTATTTCATTTTTCTGGACAAATTAACTTCCATGTACCATGTAAAGAAAGCACAAACAACCAACATTTAAGAGTTGGGGAATCCGTCCCCGTATACTGAAGAACTGGTGCTTGCAAATACTAGTCAGTCACGAAAGTTCAAGTACAGACAATGATACATTGGTCGGCTGACATTTTATGCTGTGGGGATGAAAATGGATGTAGTGACGTCATCATTGGGGGACCTGAGGGGGGGAAGGAACCCGGAAGTGGCTGGGCCTGCTGGATAGGGTTTTCGGGTGTATTCACGGTGACGTTTTCTCGTCTCTCCTGTCGAAACAAAAAGAGAGTGGTTAGTACACTGACGTCGTCCCCTGACGTGCGATTTTGCGCTGCTCATTGGGTTCTTAAGCTGCTCCCTAACGTTTGTGCGTGACAACCAGTATGTATTTCCTAAAACTTTCTTAAAAGCACATAATTTCTTGTGAACAGTCATTGCCGTAAGTAATCAAATGTCCCTCTCGATAATCTGAAATTGTCAAACCATTGTTTTCCATCATATTCCTCTGCACCTTGTTTCCACCGGGCCTGGCTACTCTCTCAAGTCCATAGTCTTCTATGTACAGACCCAGCAGTGATGATTCCACTTATAGCATCTTTGAGTGCTTGTAGTTATCAGCTGATGATTTGCAAATCTTGTGTACTGTGAACAATTTGAAGTCAGTTATGTTAACAGAATGAAGCTGGTGCTCATGGTTGTCTATTAGTTCATATCCGTCTAATGAAGTAATTTTTATTGATACTGCAGATCCAGGATGGGGCATTGGTACACAGTCATATCAGATTTGAATCACATGCGAAATTAATTTAGGCATTGAAAATAAATCAGAAATGAGCCAAATATCAGAACTGAAAAACTTTTAACTTTGGTCTAACTGTAGTCGTAGTAGCTTACAGGATTGTATCGACACAAATGCAGCAAGTAAGGATTTTTAAACTCATTTTTACCATTGAGACTTACCTCTAATATTTCTACCTGATTGGTGAGAAGTTGCCCAAATGGAGAGGGTGTTTCTTGTCAAGGTATTATTTTTTCTATTTTATGTAGGCTTTTTGCTAATATCTAGTGGCATTTCTGCGTTATGGGGAAGTTACCAGATGTTGGGATTTAACTTATTATTAGAATGGTCATAACAATGGTCACATTTTGCCTTCTTAATCATTTTGTTTTGAATTTTCTGTCATATGCTCAAGGAAACTACTTAACTAGAGACATTTTACAGTACTTCTTGTGGTATGTGAAATAGTTTTTGTTTCTGGCTGAGGTTCTGGACCAATTGGCCCTGCAGTGTTCTCTGTACCCTTGAGTGTGTATATAGGGCTGGCAAGCCTTTGGATCTATTAAAGTGAGGCCTACCTGTTGTTTTTTAATTGTGATTTACACGTTTGGTTTGAGCTTTTACCTGTTGAGGCCATACAGCACAAACAGGGAGAGTTGCAAAGAGTTCAGTTCCATTTGCTCCTTTAAAATTAATCTCAGTAATTTGAAAAAAAAAAGAAGAAAGGAGATCAACATCCGGAATGCATTATTCACAAGGCATTATATTGTATCTTTATTTTCACCAACTGTAGTTTTTGATTGATTTTTTGTGACATGCAAGGTGTACGTCTCGCTAGTAATGAACAAAAGAGGGACAGATGTTATTACTAGTTAGGTAAGTTAATGTTCACATTAGAGAAGTTTGCAAACAGATATGACAACATTCTTGTATGGCCCTGAAAGACTTTTCATGGCAAAAATGTCACTGCTGCTATTACTAATCTACTGTATATGTGTATAAAATGTTAATGGTTGTCTGTCCGGCAATTAATCGCAAACCACTGGGAGCTAGAACTTTAATCTTGGACTTATTTGAAAACGTATAACATCATATGCACTGGTGAAGCAAAAAAATCTGGGGACCATCAACCTCCATAAAGTTACCAGAGTTCGTGTCTTTCTTACAGTAAACTGCTCTATACAGCGACAATGCAGAAAGGAAAAGAACATAAGCAACATCTGCTGAGCGTGAAGTACAGGAAAAAGACAAACAAATAGCTACGCACACTGACCTGTACTCAGGGCCAGTGCTGTTATTTTGCATCCTAGGCCAAGCTTATTAGTGCGTCAACTGACTGTTTGGTAGCTAATCCATGCGGCTATGTTTTTACCCCCTGATCTGCACACTAGGCAAATGCCTAATTTGCTTTAATGGTGGCACTAGTCCTGCCACCTTAATGGCAAGAAAAACAACTCCAGTGTCAAGTGAAACATAGGTGGTGCTTCAGGCACGAAGGATAATGAGAGGTAAGCCTGAATATGGAGCCATTGAGGAGCTGGCTAATAGTATGGCTCATTGACATGACACACGTACTCCACGCTATAGAATGCAAGAATGACAATCACAGAGAATCGTATACCGACAAACGGAGCTCACCAAGTAATCACAGCTACTGCTCATATGCAAACATTGCTTTTACGTCCTTATATTAATCTGAGGAGTACTACATTCAAAAGTTACATCGGTGATGTGCTCACTGTGTGGTGGTATATTTTTTTTACTGGAAATAAAAGACTGTGTGGCCGAAATGGAAATGTTCTGCTTGCTCTAAATGAACCATCCTTGTTTAAAGACAGGAGGTCAGTGTGTTTCCTAGTAATATTTAACATTTACCTGAGGGTCAGTGGAGATATTGAAGTTTTGTACTGATATGTCCTGAATCAAGTAAGAATTCTATTCCTTAATTCAATTAAAGAGCATAATGTATACTAAAAAAGAAGGAAAGCAAGAATGTGACTTTCAATTTCCCAGACTGACTGAGGTGACAATGATAAGCACTATTAAGCTTTAAAAATGTGTTGTCATGTAGGTGCTGCTTTCATTTAAAGGGCTAATCACATTAGCATCTGGCAATAAATGCAAAAGTTTGGTAAGGATTAGTGTTGAGCAAACACCGTGCTTCACCACAAATTTGGCAAATTTACAGAACTTCGCCGAACTTGACAAAATGCACTGAAGTTAATGCTGAATTACGTGGTGAACTAGTTATTGAGTGGATTATAATGGTGCAATGGTCTTTTAAGAATTTTAGAGAGCTAGGAAAATGACTGCCAAATATGATGGACCAATTATTGTGGCCAAAAATGTGACCTGAGCTGTGAGGTTGTGGCAAAAAATGCAACATGGAATAGGTAAGATACATTTATTGTCACAGTACAATAAAATGATTTATCATTTTGAATAAGCCTTGTGGTCTATGGCCGGCTTGTCATCCCAGCCAATATCCCCTGGCCACCAGATGGAGCCCTCCCTGCAGCATGGAGGTGCCCCAAAGACCAGCAGAGAATCCTGGACAATGGAGTTTTCATACACAGCTCTGCAGGATATCCCAGGGGCCGCTAGATGGAGCTGCAGGGAGGAGCAATGAATATCATTTGCCCTACGCCCCGGAAGTACGTCCGAGTCACATGGACAAGGGGAATGACGTGCTTCCGGGGTGAAGAAAAAGAAGAGTTTTTGAAGCACTTCCGGGTCATGGACTATAAAAGGACTGTGGCAGCTCCCAGACAGTGAGCTGAGCTGGGTGGAAGGGTGGCAACGCGTCTGGGAGTGGAGGATTGGTTTATTGTATTTGTGTTTAATTTAATGAGTATAGTCGAGAGGAGGGTGCTTGGTGCACTGTTCATGAAGAATAAAATCCATTATTGGATTTTTACCTGGTGTCTGGAGTCTTGGACAGGGGTTCAAGGGAGCAATAGCGCCCCCTATCTGTCACAGCCTATAGATACCTTAAATAAAAGTATATAAGAGCAGACAAATAAATCAATTAAACATTAAACTATGAGAAGCACAGTTACTATTAACAGTTCTAGATAAATAATAAATTAAGTCACAAGTAAATGAAGTCACAGTGGAGATTACGGTCAATGCAATGTTCACGAGTTCCACATCAGTCATGTATACGTGTGTGACTATGTGTGGCTGATGCTGAAGTTCAGTTCAGTTCAGTCACTGGTGGTTTCTGTCATACGAAGGGGCAGTAATTGCTGTGCATTGA
This sequence comes from Polypterus senegalus, assembly GCF_016835505.1. Taxonomy (NCBI): domain Eukaryota; kingdom Metazoa; phylum Chordata; class Cladistia; order Polypteriformes; family Polypteridae; genus Polypterus; species Polypterus senegalus. The sequence continues at coordinate 115,735,598 of NC_053160.1, read as the reverse complement.
ATAGGGTGATGGCTTTGGGGTAAAAGCTGTTCTTTAACATGGTAGTGCAGGCATGCAGGGCTCAGAAGCACCTGCCAGAAAGCAGAGGAGTAAAACTGCTATGGCAGGGTTGGACTGGACCTCTACAAATGTTCTTTGCTTTTCTGCTGCAGCGGGTAGTGAAGATATCTTACCAGCGATGGTAGTAATTCTACTTGCTCTTTTGATGATATGCTGGAGGGTCTTCCTGTTCTCAGAGGCTGTAATGCAGGACGTGATGACAGACTCTATGGTGCACCTGGACAAGTTAACCAGTAGCTTTTGTGGGAGTTGTGCTTTCTTGAGGCTTCTTAGAAAATGAAGTCTCTGAAGCCCTTTTTTTCTGGCCATTGTTGTTGTGTTTGTTGTCCATAAATGGTCCAGGATGATGTGGACTCGAGAATCTGAAACTCTGGGCTGTCTCTTCCCGTTTGCCGGTAATTCTGATGGGATGGTGACCGCTGTAATTCATTCTCCTGATGTACAGAATCGATTCCTTTGTTTTCTTAGAATTGAGTGCAAGGTTGTTGTTCTGGATCCAACTCTCCAGATTCACGACCTCTTCTCTATGAGCTACTTCAATCATTAATAGGCTGCTTCATCATTAAATGGCCACCAACTAGCATTAAGTTAAAAAAGAAGTATCATTTCATATACGTAGTTCTGACATTCACTATTTGGCTGGGCCATGCAGGATTTTTTGAAATCATGCTCTAGATGCAGCTGGCACATTATTTTGTTTCTAATCTGTGTTTATGCTTCACAATTTTGTCTACCATCAAGATGACGGAAACAACTAGTTGAGTGTATAAATCTTTAGTTATTTTTATTATCTCACAGTATCTTGTGTGTTTTCTCACTCTTACCATGCCACATGGCTAATTGCATGTGCATTCGGCCCACACCCACTTCCCATGTATGATCCTAGCATGTGGCTGATGAATGGGCTCAAAGATCGATTTGCACTTCTGCGTTACTCTGTACTGGCATCAGAGTAACAGCAGAGCTTGTGATCAAGAAGTCAGCATTATATACTTGGGTGGGTGGACTGCACAACACAGCAAGGAGCCTAACTAACATGCTTAATCCAACAGTGGAGATACAACGTTCCATAAATCTATGCAGAACAGCAAAGTATTTTCATAATATTCTCATTATTATCAGGCTAATGTACCCCTCAAATGAGAAAACTGCAAGGTAGTACCAACTGAGTAGTGATATCGTGTGCGCTTGAAAGGTAAAATGGAGTGCACTTAAGGAGATCATGTGTCCATGTCCCAGGTCCTCCTTGCCTGGAGAGCACTTTGAGTCAATAGGAAAGTGCTATATAAATGTAAAAAAATATTATTATTATTATTATTAGAATGCATGTGTGAAAGTTCTGTGCATACATTGTCGAGCTTGGGTCACAGATTTGAGGATACAAATGCCCAGCTCACTTGGTGGTTTATTAGCTTGCAGCTGTTTGCTTTTCCCAGTGCTTTGCATGTCAACGCTGACAGTTCTCTCGTGTCTAGCCGAGCCTGGTTTAGGCGGTTGCTTTGTCCACACTGGTGTGAACAAAGCTGAGAGGGGCCGGATGTGAGATTTCCATAACTCTTTTGAGACCCTCCCCAATGATGCTGCACGTTGAATTGACGCATCTATCAAGTGTTTTTTGTTCGTAGCCAAAGCAACAGCAGGTTCACAGTATCACCGAGGCAGCTACAAGTTCACAGCCTTCCGCATAACACATCTGTCACCCGACGGGTGATGCAGAGAATATTGTAACCCGGCCATGGACCTGTGTCTGTGTATATTGAAGTGGTAGCTCCGGTTTGAATAAATACCCCGACTGTTCCTGTTTTGATTGGAATAAAGTTGTTTGTTTTGAAGTTTTTGGACTCAGGGTCTTCTCTTGGCTCGCACGTCACAACAACATCAGATAGTGACATCATGCATGCTTGAAGCAAAATTGGGCGGCATTGTAAAAGGTGAGATGAAGTACAGTTACAGAATGCATGTGATTGGGTAGTTACCTGACCATTCAAAATGACTGCTGCTGTTCTGTGATGTCAAGCGGGCCATGGGGTGCTGGGAAAAAAACAGTTTATCTAAATCAGCCTCAAGGTGAATTTTTAGGAAAAAACAAAATCAGTAAACCAAACACAGCATATTCGCTGAGAAAAATACTTTGGTGAATTTCACCAGTCAGCACTGGTAAGGATGGAGATTTATTTTTGTTTCGCCTGTAGAACAACAATCTTCTTATTTATCATAGTGAATAATATTCATAATAAACATGGGCTCAGCAATGAACTCTGTGGACTAGCAAAGCAAAATGCAAAACATGGCAAATCAGAAATGACATTTTTTTTCAGTGAGACAGCGATGGAAAGTTCTAACTCCATTGACAGTTAATACTACATTCAATGTTTGACAGTGGAATATTCTGCCAAAAATGTATGTTATGTATTTATTTTTTTAATATGGTGCAGCCCTAACATCTGGTGGCTTTTGTAGAAGCACGTCTTGTGCTATTCAGCCAATAATTTAAATGCTTTAGAGATTTGACTAACAGTGAACAAGGCATGGAGTTACCGCCACGGATCTTAATGTATCAGACAAGAGGTTTTCATTTATGAAACAGCCAATATATTCATTAAGAAGGGGAAACAACTAGTTGCAGTTAGCACACTTCTTCCAGCGTAGCCTTTAGGTAATAAAAAATGTTATTGTTGCTATTTTATCTTGGGGCAAAGTTTTGCAAAACGTAATAATTCAAGATGATGTAATGCTGAAATTAGGTCATGGCATTATGAACCTGCCAAAACACCATAGCAAAGTTTACATTTGATGTGTACCTTGAGCCACTGTGGTTGTATCCATTCAGAAATGCTGTATGGTTTGGCTTTTTTTACCATCAAAATGTGAACAACATATGAGGGCCACCCATAATAGCCAATAGCGTCTCCATGCGATGTAATAAAACATTACGACGATGGCAAAGTCAGGTGTTAGGTCAAGGTGGGAGAGGACATTTAAGTGGTCAGAGCCGATGAACACCTATGGTTTCTGTGTTCTGCACAGTCAGACTGGATCTCCTCGTACAATTTCTTTGAACGTAACATCTGCAAGAGTAATAGATGTCTATTTTGACTGTTTAATGGGATCCTTGTAGGTAGTAAAGAAGAATCAAAAAAGAACAGCCTTATGGTGGGAAATAGTAGGGTCGCTACCAAAAAAGGGGAAAAGACAAAAGGCAGGTTCAATGTCCGACATAAGAGTGTTGTATCAGCATTACAGGTTTAAGTTTATTCCATATTACCATGAATAAATGTGAAAGTTACATTTTCATTTAGAAAGTTTTCCATCCATACTGGTGTTTTAAGATCATTTCTAAAAGATTTGTCATACACTAAAAGGTAGATCTTTCTTATTGGATATGATGTTTATTAAGAGAGATGTTTGTTCACAGTACACATACAAAGTAACTGAAATGCTAAAAGCTGAAGGAAAACAAAGAGCACCTGAAGAAAACACCCAATTTGACTTTTCTGCCAATGTAAAAAAAGGCTTTGAAAGGCTTCATATGAAAATTGTTTCAGTAATCTAGTTCTCATATTGAAAATCATGTCATACAAGTACATAGACACGGCACATTAATCCTGCATATCTCCCACCTTACAGCTCCACATATTGTTACAAGTATAACAAAGTCAAAGCCATAAACTATATAGACTGGGAGCTCTGCCAAAATAAATAGTTTCAAGGTGCAGAATTCATTGGATGATGCAAAGAAGTTAAGAAAGGACAATCCTCACAGAAAAATTGAGATCACAGAGGGAATTATGACAAGAAAAGTGAAGTCAGTGTCTGATTGCATGACAATCAAACTCCATGAGAGACCCAGCGTTTTTGAGTGCATACACTGCAGAAGGAGGACAGGCATGCTCATGCTCATGCTAAAAGGGGTGACTCAGTACCCAGACAGACACCAGAGGTAAATAACAGATGGATTGACTGGCGGAACAAATAACTTTGTGTCCAGCTGGTATCAAATAATGAAAGGGCCAGTAATAGACAGGAGATAGGATCAATTCCATGCTCTATGAGCCAGGTGGCAGTAGTCCTCACATGGGAACTCAGCTGGGACACCCACAGGGGTGATTGAAATATGGAGTCCGGAAATGCAGCCCTGTCGGGGTCCCTACGTAACAATAGAGGGCGCTGACCAGGGAGGACCTCCCTACTTTCCTTATGTCCAGTAAGTGCTCCCTGGAAGACATGGCACGGCACTTCCTGAGTCCAGTATAAGAGATCCACTGCTTTACGTGGTTGAGTCAGAGCTGGGAGGCAGCGGGCAACACTCAGCTGGATGAGAAAGGAGGAAGGATTGTGTAAATATTGTGTATTTGGGCTGATTTCTGGAAAGGTGATTTTGAAACGGTGCATTGTTGGAATAAATATTCTTTATTTTAAATCAATAGTGTGCTGGGTATTGCCATGTCTCGGGTTTTAGGCTGCATAACGTCCCCTGGTAATTACAAGACTTTGGAGATCAAGAAAAATCATTCTGATGGTCTAAAACATTTCACTGTGGATGGAAGGTCAAAAAAAAAAATATATATATATATATATATGCGTTTCCAATTTACTCTGTGGATTAGACCTTGGAAAATGAGCTACAAATGTGTCATTCATATAATCAACAGATTGTTCAAATTACCTAGGTCAGGTCAGGTTGGGGAGCATGCATCAGTACACTGTGATGCCACATCAACCACACAACAAAATACAGTGGTGTGAAAAACTATTTGCCCCCTTCCTGATTTCTTATTCTTTTGCATGTTTGTCACACAAAATGTTTCTGATCATCAAACACATTTAACCATTAGTCAAATATAACACAATAAACACAAAATGCAGTTTTTAAATGATGGTTTTTATTATTTAGGGAGAAAAAAAAATCCAAACCTACATGGCCCTGTGTGAAAAAGTAATTGCCCCCTGAGCCTAATAACTGGTTGGGCCACCCTTAGCAGCAATAACTGCAATCAAGCGCCATGCGATAACTTGCAATGAGTCTTTTACAGCGCTCTGGAGGAATTTTGGCCCACTCATCCTTGCAGAATTGTTGTAATTCAGCTTTATTTGAGGGTTTTCTAGCATGAACCGCCTTTTTAAGGTCATGCCATAGCATCTCAATTGGATTCAGGTCAGGACTTTGACTAGGCCACTCCAAAGTCTTCATTTTGTTTTTCTTCAGCCATTCAGAGGTGGATTTGCTGGTGTGTTTTGGGTCATTGTCCTGTTGCAGCAACCAAGATCGCTTCAGCTTGAGTTGACAAACAGATGGCTCGACATTCTCCTTCAGGATTTTTTTGGTAGACAGTAGAATTCATGGTTCCATCTATCACAGCAAGCCTTCCAGGTCCTGAAGCAGCAAAACAACCCCAGACCATCACAGTACCACCACCATATTTTACTGTTGGTATGATGTTCTTTTCTGAAATGCTGTGTTCCTTTACGCCAGATGTAACGGGACATTTGCCTTCCAAAAAGTTCAACTTTTGTCTCATCAGTCCACAAGGTATTTTCCCAAAAGTCTTGGCAATCATTGAGATGTTTCTTAGCAAAATTGAGACGATCCCTAATGTTCTTTTTGCTTAACAGTGGTTTGGATCTTGGAAATCTGCCATGCAGGCCTTTTTTGCCCAGTCTCTTTCTTATGGTGGAGTCGTGAACACTCACCTTAATTGAGGCAAGTGAGGCCTGCAGTTCTTTAGACGTTGTCCTGGGGTCTTTTGTGACCTCTCAGATGAGTCGTCTTTGCGCTCTTGGGGTCATTTTGGTCGGCCGGCCACTCCTGGGAAGGTTCACCACTGTTCCATGTTTTTGCCATTTATGGATAATGGCTCTCACTGTGGTTCGCTGGAGTCCCAAAGCTTTGGCTTTATAACCTTTACCAGACTGACAGATCTCAATTACTTCTGTTCTCATTTGTTCCTGAATTTCTTTGGATCTTGGCATGATGTCTAGCTTTTGAGGTGCTTTTGGTCTGCTTCTCTGTGTCAGGCAGCTCCTATTTAAGTGATTTCTTGATTGAAACAGGTGTGGCAGTAATCAGGCCTGGGAGTGGCTACGGAAATTGAACTCAGGTGTGATACACCACAGTTAGGTTATTTTTAACAAGGGGGCAATTACTTTTTCACACAGGGCCATGTAGGTTTGGATTTTTTTTCTCCCTAAATAATAAAAACCATCATTTAAAAACTGCATTTTGTGTTTACTGCATGTTGTGTTATATTTGACTAATGGTTAAATGTGTTTGATGATCAGAAACATTTTGTGTGACAAACATGCAAAAGAATAAGAAATCAGGAAGGGGGCAAATAGTTTTTCACACCACTGTAGCTTGGGATCCTGGCAGAGACGCAATCCAGTCCCACCCTCCAGAAATGACCGTCTCTCTGCCGCAGCCAGGTGTTACAGGGCATCCACTTGGTTCCTCAACAATGAGTATCCTGCAAGCTGGATCACCCTCGGGGAATCACGCCACATGGCCTTAGTGTCATAAATGACGCTCCCTGACAATGCAGGTATAATGTTCCTCATTCGGGACTCAATGAGTAACTGTTTGTTTGATACAAAGTCAAACCAGTGGTACCCAAGGATTCTCCAAAGAGACACAGCACCGAAGGAGTCCCATCTTTGTTTCAGGTCACTGGATAGCGTCCATGTTTCACAACCATATAGCGAAACAGGGAGCATCAGGGGCCTCATGTATAAACGGTGCGTACGCACAGAAATGTTGCGTAAGAACTTTTCCACGTTCAAATTGCAATGTATAAAACCTACACTTGGCGTAAAGCCACGCACTTTTCCACGGTACCTCATGCCTTGTCGTATGCAAGTTCTCCACTGGGTTTTGCAGACTGGCGGCACCCACCGTCAAAGCAGTGCTACTGTTCCTGTGTGGTTACACCTTATTTTCCTGACGGGCTTTATAAATACACTGAAACTAACCGCATATTGTTTATTATTGTAACGCATCTGATTGTAATTAACTTGTAACAATGTAATGGTCCAGGGAACAGCCATAGTATTCCAAATGCCATAACTGCTTTAGCGTTGTTACTCTCACTTCTCCTTCTTCTTCTTCTTTCAGCTTTTCCTGTTAGGAGTTGCCATATTTTTTTCCATATTACTCTCACTGCACCACTCAGAGTATTTATATTATTGTATCTGAGTAAGAATCACAGCATCAGCTGATCGGAAAGAGAATTATCGGTATACAGTTTTAAGGACACGCTGTCTCAGCCACTGCAAAACGTTTTAAAGCCTTTCCTGTACGGACCTCGCGGTTCAGAAACAGTTTCATCCCAAGAACTTTAAATGCACTTAATTAATTGCTCCTTGTAGAACGGTTTGTACTTATAAGTACAATCACCCCACTGTAAACTTGTACTATAGTTATAATATCGCACAACCTGAGCCACTTTATAAAGCGCGTATTTACATATGATGACAATATCATTTTTAAGGTGAAATGCAACAAAATATGTTTATTAAATAATACAGATAAAACTTTTACTTCATTTAAATAATCTATATACTTCACTGGGAGTGTCGTTAAGGATAGAATAATTAAAATGTACTACGAAGATATTTCAATGTTCTTTAAACGTTTTAAACATTCGGCGCTAAGCTTACAGATGGCTTAAGTTCTATTACAGAGCTGATTGTGTGGCGATCGGTTACTTGGGGAAAGAAAAGCAAGGACTGCAGTGGCGGCTACGCCAATATATATTGAATATAAAACAGAAAGAGAAAATAACAACACAGCTAAAAGCAGCGACAAATTTCGGCAAAAGTTAAATGCTTGTGTCATGAGCACGAGGCGGCTATGCAGTGTCTGCAACGGACGTGGCCATCCACCGTGATAAGCTACCTTACTGACATTGGCGGGCGAAGGAACCACCGATTCTTCCTCTGCCCAGTGCCACCACAAGCCTAGAGCTGCCCCTGAGTACTGCTGCAATAAATTATTTCATCGAAGTGAAACCCATGTTTAATAACGTGCTTTAACTCCTATCGTCATAAAAATGATATCACGTATACAACTCAGTATTTTAGTTATTCAGAGAGCGGTAATATCACGAATGTAATGGACTCTGTGTCCTATCGGAGTAAGAGAGCCGGTTTAAGAAGCAAGTACTGATTCACACATATAGAGCATATAGAAGATCAAATACGAAACAAAGCATTTAACGTGCTACTTTTTTAAAAACGATTTTAAGATCAAGTTTATGATGTTCTGCTTTAATGACAAAATAAACTACGTGATTAAAGTGGAAATGTCGAGATTGAAGTTGACATTTCGTGCTTTTTCCCCACTGTGTGCCTTTTTTTCTCTGTACCCTAATAAGCTTTCATATGACACTCAGACAGTGGGCTTACAACTCGCCTTTTCACGGCGACTTTGATATGTGACTTCTTTTTTAGTTCTGGCACTGTGCGATTTTGTAAACGTGAGCTTTCAAGTTTCTCCAATAGGCTATGTCATTCGATCAACTTCCTTTTGTTGATTATACCACGGTTTATTTGAACAAATAGTATGTTTTTCCTTTGCCTCCACTTGGTATTCGCTGAAATTCTTATATTTTCCCCCGTGCTTTGACCATTGTCTTTTCACAGAAGGCTGAGCTTAAGGGCGATTTATATTGATTTGCATATTCAAAGAGGCGTAATTCTGGGGGGAGTTGGGGCGTTACGTAAAGTGCGTGCACGAGCGTTAGTTTTCACGCTGATCGGGATTTATGTAGCAGAAGAACATGGAAGTTGGAGTACGTACAGATTCCTGCATCTGGATTTTTCTGTGCGTACGCACATTTCGGCTTTTGTGCTTACGCCATGTTATAGTGCGAGTTCTACGCACGGCGTTATACATGAGGCCACAAGACTCTAAAAACTTGGACCTTCGTCCTTTTGCATAGATATCGGGAGCGCCACACACAACAACAACAACAACTTTTATTTATATAGCACATTTTCATACAAAAAGTAGCTCAAAGTGCTTTACATAATGAAGAATAGAAAAATAAAACACACAGTAAGAAAATAAGTCAACATTAATTAACATAGAATAAGAGTAAGGTCCAATGGCTAGGGTGGACAAAAAAAACCTCCAGATGGCTGGAGAAAAAAAAATAAAATCTATAGAGATTCCAGACCATGAGACTGCCCAGTCCCTCTGGGCATTCTACCTAACATAAATGAAACAGTCCTCTTTGGATTTAGGGTTCTCACGGAAGGACTTGATGATGATGGTCACGTAGACTTCTGCCTTTTAATCCATCCATCATTGTTGGAGCATCATGATGCTTTGAGTAGGTGGTGGTGGCGCAGGCCACCACCACAAAGAAACCGGAAAAAGAAACAGAAGAGAGAGTAGGGGTCAGTACGGATTTTAGAGCCACCATGAATAGTTATTATGATGAATTGAACATATAGAGTATCAGGATTAAGTTAAAGTGAAGTTATAAAAGGCCATGTTAAAGTAATGTGTTTTCAGCAGTGTTTTAAAGTGCTCCACTGTATTAGCCCGGCAAATTCCTATTGGCAGGCTATTCCAGATTTTAGGTGCATAACAGCAGAAGGCCGCCTCACCACTTCTTTTAAGTTTTGTTCTTGGAATTCTAAGGAGACACTCATTTGAGGATCTGAGGTTACGATTTGGAATATAAGGTGTCAGACATTCCGATATATAAGATGGGGCAGATTATTTAAGGCTTTATAAACCATAAGCAGAATTTTAAAGTCAATCCTGAATGACACAGGTAACCAGTGTAGTGACATTAAAACTGGAGAAATGTGTTCGAATTTTCTTTTCTTAGTTAGGATTCTAGCAGCTGCATTCTGCACTAGTTGCAAACGATTTATGTCTTTTTTGGGTAGTCCTGAGAGGAGTGCGTTACAGTAATCTAGTCGACTGAAAACAAACGCGTGAACTAATTTCTCAGCATCTTTCAGTGATATAAGAGGTCTAACTTTACTATGTTTCTTAAGTGAAAAATGCTGTCCTAATGATCTGATTAATATGCGATTTAAAATTCAGATTACAGTCAACAATTACCCTAAGCTTTTTACCTCCGTCTTGACTTTTAATCCTAATGTATCCAGTTTATTTCTAATAGCCTCATTGTATCCATTATTGCCAATCACTAAAATTTCAGTTTTTTCTTTATTTAACTTTAGAAAATTACTATTCATCCATTCTGAGATACAAGTCAGACATTGTGTTAGTGAATCAATAGAATCAGGGTCATCAGGTGCTATTGATAAGTACAGCTGTGTGTCATCAGCATAGCTGTGGTAGCTCACGTTGTGCCCTGAGATAATCTGACCTAACGGAAGCATGTAGATTGAGAATAACAGCGGACCCAGGATAGAGCCTTGTGGAACACCATATTGGATATCATGTGTCTTTCGAGTTGTAATTCCCACAACTAACAAAATATTTTCTCCCTGTCAGGTAGGATTCAAACCAATTTAAGACACTGCCAGAGAGGCCCACCCATTGACTAAGGCGATTTCTAAGAATATTATGATCAATGGTGTCAAATGCAGCACTCAGATCTAAGAGGATGAGAACAGATAAATGGCCTCTGTCTGCATTCACCGCAAATCATTTACTACTTTAACGAGTGCAGTTTCTGTGCTGTGATTTGTTCTAAAACCCGACTGAAATTTATCAAGAATAGCATGTTTATTTAGGTGGTCATTTAACTGCATAATGACTGCCTTCTCCAGAACTTTACTTAAGAAAGGCAGGTTAGAGATGGGTCTAAAATTTTCAAAGCAGAGGGGTCAAGATTATGTTTCTTAAGAAGGGGTTTAACTACAGCAGTCTTAAGACAGTCTGGGAAGACCCCCGTATCTAATGACGAATTTACTATGTCAAGAACATTATCAATTAGCACACCAGATACTTCTTTGAAATAATTTGTTGGTATTGGGTCAAGGACGCAGGTGGAGGGTTTTAATTGAGGGATTATTTTTGTAAATCAGGTAAATCTATCCTAGTGAAAGAGTTTAATTTGTTTATAACAGAATGCTGGGGTTTAGGAGGATCCTTAGTGTTGGGGAGATATACTATGTTATTTCTAATATCATTAATTTTTTGATTGAAAAATACAGTGATAGCCTCACAGGTTTTACTGGAAGAACTTTGGAGGCATTCCTTTGAGTTACCTGGGTTTAGTAGGCGATCAATTGTTGAAAATAAGACTCTGGGATTACTAGCATTGTTATTTATAATCTTAGAGAAATAGCAGCGCCTCTCAAGACGGACAGTGTTATTGTATTCTGTTATTTTAACTTTTAATATTTCATATGGATAGTTAGTTTAGTTTTCCTCCATTTATGCTCAGCTCTACGACATGTTCTCTTTAAATCAGACACTCTTTGGGTCTTCCATGGTATAACAATGCTAGAAGATTTTTTAACTGTCTTTTCAGGTGCAACTATGTCAACAGCAGCTCTCACTTTAGTATTAAATCTTTCCACCTTATTATTTAAATTATCCTCCTTATTATAGTTGGCACCATAAACGGACTGATTGCTTAGCTTTCCAGCGAACTCATGACCCTCCATGCTCGCCCAATCCGTCTACTGACTTCATAGGAAGAGTCACCAGAGACATGAATGTCACTGCCAAGGTAAGTAAACCTCTCGACAAGGTCGACACCCTCTCTGCAAACAGACACACTGCTGATGGCTGTGCCCAAGAAGTCAATAAAGGCCTTTATCTTGGTTTTTATCCGGGACACTCGCAAGCCCAGACACTCAGACTCCTCACTCAGTCTCTCGAGCGCCCCGATCAGAGCCTCCATTGACTCCGTGAAAATAGCATCATCAGCAGAGTCAAGATCCGTGAATCTTTTTTCACCACCAGATGCCCCACAGCCGCTGGACCCCACGACCTTGCCCAACACTCAGTCCATGCAAGCAGAATCAACTGGGGAAAAATGCAGAGGTTCTGCCTCCACTCTGCACAGCACTCACAGTACCAGTGTACAGGCCGGCCATGATATCCAGCAACCTTGAGGGGATCCCACAAAGTCTCAGGATGTCCCATAGGACAGCTTGATCAACTGAGTCAGAATCAACAAATGCTTCAAAGAAACTCTGCCGATATCCACGTTTGTGCTCTATGAAAACATTTAATGCCAGGATGTGGTCAATAGTAGACTTCTTCAGCGTAAAATGAGACTGCTCCAGTCACTGGTAGGCGAGTAAGTGATCGTAGCTCCTATTGAGGATAATCCTAGCAAAGACCTTACCCAGCACCAAGAGCAATGTTATCCCCCTGTAGTTGTTACAATCTAGGCGATCACACTTCCCTTTCCAGATAGGGATGACAAGTTCCATTTTCCAGTCAGTTGGAATAACAACCGTCTCCCAAATGGAAGCAAAAACTGGTCCTGGAGAAGTTCACCTGGGATACCGCAGATCCCTGAAACCTTCCCTACCCTCAGCTGGTTCACCACCTGTGAAATCTCAGTGAAATTGGGTGGTTTCACAGCTAATCTGAGGATCAGCCTCAAGAACCGTGGACCCAGAGATATCCAACGTCTTAGCTGGAGGATCAGTTTTAAACAGCGGCTCAAAGTAGCCAGCCCAGCGGGTCACAATTGCAGTGTCATCCGTAAGGACCGTTCCATCTGCGACTCTCTGAACAGATTTGGAGGTCAGTAATGCTTTGATTCCTCAGTAAATCACTTAACATAAAAGTAATTATAAAGCATAAAGAAAAAACACACCAGCTGGTCAGAAAGCTCAGAAATAAATGCAGAAGAAGTTTAGGCAAGCCGAAGAGTAACTCCATTAGAACTGGGAGTTACTCTGCAGACACTGCAGATTAATTTTAGTACAAGGCATTCGTAACATTTCAGTAATAATCAGAACTGCTGTTCATGATGTTATATTTTGGAAAGGAACAGTTTAGAATTTTAGAATGTTCTACAGGGTCAGGTTTATTTAAATTCATATTCAGATTGAGTAGCACAATTTTTTAGGTGAATGTTATCACTTAGCTGCCTTGCTTCTGCTAACCATATGAATTCAATGTTCCTATCAGTAGTCATGTCATTAATAAAAGGTGCTTTGTTGTTAAGTGAATGTCATATATTCAAATCTAATTTGTGGTTATGAGCCTATCACAGTAGCAGCATGGGCCCAAGGCTTTAATCATCCCCACAAATGGCCAGACCAGGCCACTTTAGAGCTGTCCGGTAACACAACATAGATGCCTTTGGTAAGAATATGGGAGGAAAACTCAAATAGACAGTGACAAGGCTACAAAGTGGTTAGACCACCATTTATCATTCTTCATATTTTACATCCTTTGTCTTTTATTTGTGAATACAATAAAGATTTGCTATCGTGAAGATCATGAATTTGACCTGATGAAGAAAATGGCTAAAAACACGTATTACATCCAAAAGGAAATAACAACAACATTTATTTATATAGCACATTTTCATACAAACAGTAGCTCAAAGTGCTTTACATATTAAAGAATAGAAAAATGAAAGACACAATTATAAAACAAAATAAATCAACATTAACATCGAATAAGAGTAAGGTTCAATGGCCAGGGGGGACAGAAAAAACAAAAAAACTCCAGACGGCTGGAGAAAAAATAAAATCTGTAGGGATTCCAGACCATGAGACCGCCCAGTCCCCTCTGGGCATTCTACCTAACATAAATGAAACAGTCCTCTTTGGATTTAGGATTCTCACGGAAGGGCTTGATGATGATGATGGTCACGTAGACTTCTTCCTTTTAATCCGTCCATCATTGTTGGAGCATCATGAAGCTTTGAGTAGGTGGAGGTGGCGCAGGCCACCACCACAAAGAAACCGGAAAAAGAAACAGAAGAGAGAATAGGGGTCAGTACCGATTTTAGAGCCACCATGAATAGTTGTTATGATGAAGTGAACATACAGTGTATCAGGATTAAGTTAAATTACGATTAAAATGAAGTTATAAAAAGGCCATGTTAAAGTAATGTGTTTTCAGCAGTGTTTTAAAGTGCTCTACTGTATCAGCCTGGCGAATTCCTATTGGCAGGCTATTCCAGATTTTAGGTGCATAGCAGCAGAAGGCCGCCTCACCACTTCTTTTAAGTTTTGTTCTTGGAATTCTAAGGAGACACTCATTTGAGGATCTGAGGTTACGATTTGGAATATAAGGTGTCAGACATTCCGATATATAAGATGGGGCGAGATTATTTAAGGCTTTATAAACCATAAGCAGAATTAATTAAACCATAAGCAGAAATAAGAAAGTACAACATCATGACAAGTCTCTGCTTGTATAAACCGAAAAGGGTCATCTCGTTCAGTCTCTCCCCATAGTTCTGAGTTGCCCTCCTTTGGACTTTCGCTAGTTCTGGTATGTCTTTTTTGTAATACAATTATGTGATTCCAGTATTGCCAATGGCATAGACTTCAATAAAAGAGTAAAACAAATGCATTATGGTAGGTTTATTGAGTTTCAGAGCTAAGACAGGAGAAACTGTTGCCATTCATTTTTACACCACTTTATAGAAGAAACCTGCCTGGGTGGGTGGTCAGAAGACACTTCTAAACTGAGACCACATAACAGTAAGTCTATACTTTACAGCAGTGGTCCTCAAGATCAGTCCGGGGTGGCCTGATGTGCCTGCAGATTTTTGTGTCAAACAATTCCTGTTTTTAATTGGATGCCCAAATTTACTTATTCCATATTTTTATTCCCCAGTTCCTATAGTTTGTTGTCAGTACAGAAATTTCAAAACTGCATTTGCTCAATATTCACTGAATATACCTAGATCTTAAATGCATTACATGGGGATAATTTCCAGATTACTTTGTTTTTCTTCTGATCATTACCGGTATCATAATTTTCAGTTCACTCTCCCAAATGGTGTTGTTATTCATGTACACTAGATAGATAGATAGATAGATAGATAGATAGATAGATAGATAGATAGATAGATAGATAGATAGATAGATAAGATACTAGTGGATTGCTGCAGCCTTTCAGTGTCCACTGTTGTTTACCCGGGTGTCCACTTCACTTAGTTGGACTTGTTAAGAAGCAATTAAGGGAGAAAATTCCATGGAAAAATTTTAGATTAAGAAGAAAATGAAAGATTGATTTAAACATATAAAGCTCTGTGAAAAATATGGATACCTTCCTCAAAAATTTTAGTCTCACACTACTTTTCTGAAAGCTGAATAATTCAGAAGGAACAATTACAAAAAAAATGACTTACTACCTGGAGTTTAAACCTCCGACTCAGTGGATCACAACTTTGAGGAGACGTTCTAATGTGCAGAAACAAATACTCGACCCTCTAGTTTGAATGCAAAGAGCTGTGCTTTTCACCAGATAAAAAAATCATTTCTCATCACTACCATCAAGCGTGCTAGTAGGACACAGAGCACTAGGATCATATTAGCATGGTCGGAAAAAGAGGAGAGCTGCTGTAAATTCAGGCAAAACCTGGAGGACTGCTTGTTTCATTCTGTAGATTTTAACCAGGAGAGAGTAAAGTATATGTTCTAGAACAGGGGTTCTCAAACTCAGTCCTGGGGGCCCACTGTGGCTGCAGGTTTTTGTTCCAAGCAGCCTGTGTTTTTAATGGGACTCCTGGGCTAATTAAGTGAACTGTTGTTTCCCAGATTACCTGTTTTGGGAACAATATACAAATTAGAAAACTAATTTTGGTAAAAATAAAAAAGTATTAAAATGTACTAAGCAGTTATATGTATTTTTTGTTTTTAACAGTATTTTCATCTTGATTGTCATTTATCTTTTCTAGGTGTTCTAATTGTTTAATGAATCCGTTATTTACTACTTTGTGGAGCTGACGCTAAAGTGGTTGCAGCCTTTCACGATTGAGTGTTGTTTGTTTGGATTTCTGCTCTGCTTTTTTTAAATTGTCATTATTAAGATTTAATGAACGGAGCAAACTGCACAGAGAAAGGGCAAAATATAATAAAAAGAGAGTTAAGCATTTAAATCCATAGCAAAACAGAAATATTTCTAAGTTTCTTATAGGGTAAATGTAAAAATCATGCTGCTGTGCTTTTCTGGATGTAGAATAAAAGATAAATAATGCCAGCTAATTAAATGAGATCAGTGCTATCAGGTGTTGTCACTGATTAAGAATCTGGTTGGAACAAAAACCTGCAGCCACAGGGGTCCCCCAGGACCGACTTTGAGAACCCCTGTTCTAGAAGGACAAGGGCAACCATGCAGTTTGAAAACGCCCAAAAATGAATTTTCAGAGCCATAAATCTTCATAAATTTAAAAAAAAAATGTAAGTGAAAGAGCCCAAATACAAGTATGCAGAAAAACCTAGGACTGTACAAAGATAATGGTTTCCAAAAATGCATCTAAAGCAGAGGTCTCAAACTCCCGGCCCCCAGTCTCCTTCCCACCACCCCGTATATGACATCAACAGAATAAATTTATTTAACTGTTTTCACCTATTTATTTACTCGTTTAAGTCCAAACTTAAATATAACAATTTTAAATTAACAAATCATTTCAAATTAACGTAAATCTTTCAGTTCTGTTATTTGGCGCAAATGTGCAGTTTTTGATAAAAAGAAAGCAAGTGAATTTTTGTTTTGGAATTCATTTGCTTGGTTGTCAATATAAAAAGAAGTTTCTTTCCAAACCAAAAAGGAAAGTGGATGCTGAACACAGACAATTTCAAGAAAGATGGACATTACCGTTATCTTTTTTGTACTTTTTCTGTCTTACATGCAAAGCTGTTTTGAAGGATTATAATCTCAAACGTCATTACTCGACTAAACACGGAGAACAGTATGATAAGCATCAGGGAGAAGAGGGGGAGAAACTAGCTACACATCTACACAAAGGCCTGAAATTACCGCAAAGTCTTTTTTTGCAAAGCAAAGAAGGATGCTGAGGTTTCAATGGAAGTAAGTGAGTTGATCGCTGAGGCACGAAAGCCGTTCACCGAAGGGCAGTTTCTTAAGGACTGCATGTTAAAAGTCACTGACATATTGTGTCCAGAAAAGACGAGCTTGTTCAAAAATATCTCCTTATCAGCAAACACCGTGGCAGAGCAAATAGGCGAGTTAGCAAATGACATTTATGATCAGTTATGCAAGAAAGCTAAAGTTTTTACTGTATACTCTGTGGTGCTTGACGAAAGCAGCGACTAAACCGACATTGATCAACTAGCGATTTTCATTAAGGGGGGTTAATTCCCATTTTGATGTGACAGAAGAATGGTTAAGTTTATGTCCGATGCACGGCCGTACCACAGGCAATGACAGATATCAGCTACTGTGTGACGCGATTGAGGGTGCTGGTTTGCCGTGGAACAAACTGGTAGATGGAGCGCCGTCCATGACAGACAAACAAAATGGACTGGTAGCGTTGGTTCAAAATTAATTACAAGAGGAAAAAAGCTGATCCAGCAGTAGTTTTACACTGCATTATTCATCAAAAAGCACTGTGCAGCAAATGCTTAAAATTTGAACATGTCGTGTCTGTTGTTCTGAAATGTGTTAATTACATCAGGTCAAGGAGTTTACAGCATCGTCAGTTCAGAGTCTTTTTAAAAGAAATTGAGTCAACTTATGGTGATGGACTTTACTGAGGTGTGCTGGCTCAGCAGGGGAAATATCCTGAATAGATTTTTTGTGCTGAGATCAGAGGTGAAAAATTTCATGACAGATGGCAGAATGGATGTTCCTAAGTTGGAAGATCCACAATGGGTCATGGACCCTGCTTTCTTGGTGTACATTACACAAGAGCTGAACATACTTAACCTAAAGCTCCAGGGCCCTGATCAGCTCATCACAGCAGTTTATGAAAGTGTGAAAGCCTTCACCACAAAATTGAAAATATGGAAACACAACTTTCTACCAAACAATCTCACTCATTTCCCAACATGTAAATCACTGGTGGAGGATGGCAGAGCATTCAGGACTGATACATATACATCTGCCATTGAAAACCTACTGCAGGAATTTGATCGCCGTTTTTCTGACTTTAGGTCACACCCTAACACCTTCCAGCTGTTTGCAGACCCCTTTTCAGCGGATGTGGAGAGGGTTCCAAGTTTGTTAAAAATGGGACTTTTTGACTTGCAGTGCAATGGTGAGCTAAACTCTAAGTTCAGAGAGGCACAGGGAAAAGAAGACTTGACTGGGCAGTTTCTGAGAGAATTACCTCCATTCTTTCCAGAGCTGTCCAAAAGTTTTCAGTCAGTTAATATGCTTTTTTGGAAGCACATATCTGTGCAAGAAACTTTTCTCAACTATGAACTTTAATTAATGCAAATACAGGAGTCGTTTTACTGATGCTAATCTTGATGCTGTACTCGGAGCTTCCACTATAAACTCTAATGGGGGCAAATGTTGGAAGGCTGTGTGAGCAGAAATGCCGCCAGGTTTCTGGACAGAAATAGGATATCAGTTCAAATGTATTCAGGTATTGCATGTGTTAGGTTAACACAAAGTTTTCTTGATTTATTTAATTTAATGAAAAAAGAATTGCACATTTAATGTATTTAGAGTTCAGTTTGTGTCTTGAAAAAAATATGTTAGTAATGGAAATAAAAATAGATTTAAAGATATTACTGTCTCTTGTTGAATATTCATGTGGCCCCTGTATGACATGACAATACCAGCAGTGGCCCGAAGCCAAACTGAGTTTGAGACCCCTGATCTAAAGAGAATGAACTAATATACAGTGCATCCGGAAAGTATTCACAATGCATCACATTTCCCACATTTTGTTATGTTACAGCCTTATTCCAAAATGGATTCAATTAAATTTTTTCCTTAGAATTCTACACACAACACCCCATAATGACAACGTGAAAAAAGTTTACTTGAGGTTTTTGCAAATTTATTAAAAATAAAAAAACTGAGAAAGCACATGTACATAAGTATTCACAGCCTTTGCTATGAAGCTCAAAATTGAGCTCAGGTGCATCCTGTTTCCCCATTTTATCATCCTTGAGGTGTTTCTGCAGCTTAATTGGAGTCCACCTGTGGTAAATTCAGTTGATTGGACATGATTTGGAAAGGCGCACACCTGTCTGTATAAGGTCCCACAGTTGACAGTTCATGTCAGAGCACAAACCAAGCATGAAGTCAAAAGAATTGTCTGTAGACCTCCGAGACAGGATTGTCTCAAGGCACAAATCTGGGTAAGGTTACAGAAAAATTTCTGCTGCTTTGAAGGTCCCAATGAGCACAGTGGCCTCCATCATCCGTAAGTGGAAGAAGTTCAAAACCACCAGGACTCTTCCTAGAGCTGGCCGGACATCTAAACTGAGCAATCGGGGGAGAAGGGCCTTAGTCTGGGAGGTGACCAAGAACCTGATGGTCACTCTGTCAGAGCTCCAGAGGTCCTCTGTGGAGAGAGAGGAGAACCTTCCAGAAGGACAACTATCTCTGCAGCAATCCACCAATCAGGCCTGTATGGTAGAGTGGCCAGACGGAAGCCACTCCTTAGTAAAAGGCACATGGCAGCCCGCCTGGAGTTTGTCAAAAGGCACCTGAAGGACTCTCAGACAATGAGAAACAAAATTCTCTGGTCTGATGAGACAAAGATTGAACTCTTTGGTGTGAATGCCATGCATCACGTCTGGAGGAAACAAGGCACCGCTCATCACCAGGCCAATACCATCGCTACAGTGAAGCATGGTGGTGGCAGCATCATGCTGTGGGGATGTTTTTCAGCGGCAGGAACTGGGAGACTAGTCAGGATAAAGCGAAAGATGACTGCAGCAATGTACAGAGACATCCTAAATGAAAACCTGCTCCAGAGCGCTCTTGACCTCAGACTGGGGCGACGGTTCATCTTTTAGCAGGACAACGACCCTAAGCACACAGCCAAGATATCAAAGGAGTGGCTTCAGGACAACTCTGTGAATGTCCTTGAGTGGCCCAGCCAGAGCCCAGACTTGAATCCGATTGAACATCTCTGGAGAGATCTTTTTTTTTTTTGAAGTTTTATTCATTTTATTGCAATCATTCCATACAAATCAATCAATTTTTACAAAAAGTAAAACTAAGTCGATCCCCACCCCTGAGAGAGACAGCAAGGCAAACAGCATAAAATTTTAGGCTTGTAAACATACCTAAATTGATAAGTTTGATAAGCCAATAGAGATGAATGCAGAAGACAAAGAAATACAGAAATAATTGCTTCCTCTGTGCTTTTAAGAGCTTATTTTAAAATATTACTGATTAGATCCTGCCAAGTTTTGAAGAAAGTCTGTATGGATCCTCTTACTGAGTATTTGATTTTTTCCAATTTCAAATAGTATAAATCATCGGTTTCCCACTGACTTAAAAGAGGCGAGTTAGGATTCTTCCAGTTTATCAGAATAAGTCTGCGTGCCAACAGTGTAGTGAATGCAATCACAATTTGTTTGTCTTTTTCCACTTTAAGCCCATCTGGAAGAACACCAAGCACAGCTGTTAATGGGTTAGGAGGGATTGTGAGTCCAAGGCTATCTGAAAGGTAATTAAAAATTTTTGTCCAGAATAATGTTAATTTGGTGCAGGACCAGAACATGTGACCCAGTGAGGCTGGGACTTGGTTGCAACGTTCGCAGGTTGGATCATGCCCTGGAAACATTTTGGAGAGTTTTAGTCGAGACAGATGTGCTCGATATATAATTTTGAGTTGTATAATTGTATGCTTTGTGCATATGGAGCTCGAGTGAATTCTCTGCATTGCTACTTTCCATTCCTTTTCTGATATTTTAATTGAGAGATCTTTTTCCCTGTGTCCTCTTGGATCTTTGAAAGGGAGGGATTGTAAAATTATTTTATATATTGTAGAGATGGAGTCTAAGTCCTTGAGACTGAGCAATATTTTTTCCAGCATGGATGAGGGTGCACGATGAGGAAAATCGGGAAGGTTCTATTTTACAAAGTTCCTAATTTGAAGATAGTGAAAGAAATGTGTAGCTGGAATGTTAAATTTGGAATGTAATTGTTCATAGGATGCAAAGACGTTGTCTATATAAAGATATCTAAGCAAGTTAATCCCAAATATTTTCCAGATATTAAAAACTGCATATGTTTGTGAAGGTTGAAAGAGGTGGTTCTCTTGCAGAGGTGCCACAGATAAAAGCTTCTCCATCTTAAAATGTTTTCTATATTGGTTCCATATTCTGAGTGAGTGAAGCACAATTGAGTTATTAGTGTATTGCCAATAACGTGTGTTTATTGGAGCACAGAGCAGGGAATATAAAGAAGTACTGCAGGATTTTACTTCTATTGCAGACCAAGCCTGTGTATGTTCTTCTATTTGTGTCCAGGTTTTTATCGCTTATATGTCTGCTGCCCAGTAATAAAACTGGAAGTTAGGTAGAGCCATGCCACCTTCTGCCTTTTGTCTTTGTAGGGTCGCTCTTTGGATATGTGGATGTTTTCAGTTCCAAATAAATGAGGTTATTGTTGAATCTAATTGCTTAAAAAATGATTTATTGATGTATATTTGGATGTTTTGAAATAAAAAAGGAGCTTAGGAAGGATATTCATCTTAACAGTGTTAATTCTTCCAGCTAGAGTGAGATGAAGGGTTGCCCATCTATGCAAGTCTTGTTTAATTTTTTCCATGCAGATGGCAAAATTTTGTTGATAAAGAGCTTTATGTTTACTTGTGATGTTTACCCCGAGGTATTTAAGCTGTTATCTCTGGAGAGATCTTAAAATGGCTGTGGACCAACGCTTCCCATCCAACCTGATGGAGCTTGAGAGGTGCTGCAAAGAGGAATGGGTGAAACTGGCCAAGGATAGGTGTGCCAAGCTTGTGGCATCATATTCAAAAAGACTTGAGGCTGTAATTTCTGCCAAAGGAGCATCAACAAAGTATTGAGCAAAGGCTGTGAATACTTTTGTACATGTGATTTCTCAGTTTTTTTATCTTTAATAAATTTGCAAAAATCTCAAGTAAACTTTTTTCACGTTGACATTATGGGGTGTTGTGTGTAGAATTCTGAGGAAAAAAATGAATTGAATCCATTTTGGAATAAGGCTGTAACATAACAAAATGTGGAAAAAGTGATGCGCTGTGAATACTTTCCGGATGCACTGTACAGCAAGAGTCCATTCACACACCTCTCAATCCGTAACAGTACATGAGGTCATGAATAATATGACCAAGGAGTGATCAAAACATATTAAGCTTAACCTATTAAGAGAAACACCACCGAAATCAAACACACTCCATGTGAAAACTAATATACTGTTTTAACTTTCAAGGTGCTTTACTATTCCACTCAAATATAACATTTTGTCTTGCTTGCTTGAGGAAGCTGTGGCATATTCATACTAAGTAGCTGTGGAGCAAAGGCCAATTGTCCCGAGGAAACAGGGCCCTTGTTATTGGGCTAATCATCTGCAGAGTGTCACGATGATTCCAAGACATAAAGTAAGCCCCGGAAACACATGGTCTAAATGATTACAAACATTGGCAAAGAAAAGGTGAAGAACTAGAATATGGGGTGTAACAACATTAACTGATAAAGAAAGATAGATATTAGATGAAATAGAAAAATACAATCGGACATAAAAGAAGGGGAGTGGAACAACACAGGATATAGCCTCAGACTAGCAGGATCTCCAATAGGAAGCAGAACAATGGCAGGTGCTGAGATAATTGGAAAAGAAGACAACAAAATGGGATCTTCTAAATCTAAGAATACTGACGATGAACTTCAATCTACAGGAGCAAGAAGGATTAATACAAATAAACACACAAACAGAAAACAGCATAGCAAATGATAAGGACAGATTTTATGGAGATCTACAGCAGGCTTTAGAGAAAATGCAATCCAGTGCCCGGAACATAATAGTAATGGGAGACTGGAATGCCCATACTGGTAACAAGAAAGAACAGGGGCTTGGAACAATAGGAGAACACGATTTGGAAGGAGAGGTCAATAAGAATGGGCAGATAATGCTAGGTTCATGTATAACTAATCAGAGATATTTGGTTTAATTACAAAACAATTCACAAAATTACTTCTGAAGCAGAAGCCATAAAAGTGTGACAGACTACATTACTTATACAAGAAGTGCGAGGTGTGCAGATAGCAAAGCAATCACAGGAGCAGAGCTACATGGTAATAACAGACCATTTAGACATCAATTACAGATAGAGTAAGAATAAGAATTAAAATTAGAATCATTAGAAGGAACCAACAAAAGACAGGAATATGCATACTGTATAGACATAAAGAAAAATTAAAATCAGCAGGAGAAAATGGAAATACCAGCAAAAACATGGACCTCAAATAAAAGATGGATACAATTTAAGGAAACATTGTGACAGACAGCTTTAGACATCTGTGGAGTTACAACAGTAATACAGGACCCTAAGAAAAAAAGAACTAAATGGTGGAACGACAAAGTGAAAAGCAAGGTGGCAGAGAAATAGAAGGTATGGAGAAAATATTTAAGAACAAAAACTGAGGAAGACAGTTTAGTATAGAAACAAAACACAACAAAAGAAGAGTCTAAAGAGATTGTGAAATCAGCAAAGAAAAAGATTTAGAAAGAATTTAGTAAAATAAGAAAAAAATGGAGGAATATTACATTGAAAATCAAAACCAGTTCTGGAAAATAGTGAAAAGGTTAAAGGAGATCAAACAGAGAAAATCAAAAGGAGAATTGCAGACAGAGGTTATTAGGATTCTTAAAGCCTGGAGAGCTCACTATGCAAAAATATCAAAAGAAGAAAGAATGAGGGAGAACAACGATACAGCAATCCATTGGAGGAGAGGGGGATGAATGAAGATGAAGGAATGCCTTAATAGTAACAAAAAAAAAAAAAAAGCAAAGCAGCTGGGGCAGACAGCATTACGGCTGAAACGTTAAAGCATGGAGTAGCAACAGTAGTTAAATGGCTCAAGAGTACCTTTAGCCAAAGTATGGATCACAGAGGGAATACCAGATGAATGGGAAATAAATAGAACTAGCCAACCCGCAGCGTACCATACGCCGCATAATCAGGCCGGTTTTTTAATGATTTTTAAACACAGGGAGAAAATTAACATTTGAAAAATCAGCAATGTAATAAATCAGCAAGAAAAGCAACATTGTAACAATGCACGGAACGAACCAACACACAATCGTCCATGACTGAAAACTGGCGGACCGCCATCGCTCATGTGCCCACCTCCAACTCGTCACTTCAGTCGTTGTTGTCTTTGCACAGTCCAGACGCACCTGTGACTCACGTAGACTTTCCGTGTTCCTGCAGGACTCCTTCCTGCGTGCGCCATAGGTGTCTTATTTGTCAGCGGCTTAGTGAATCCACGCCCCATCCGGCGTGCTTTCCATGGGTGTCTTGCCTTAGTGAATTATACATATAGATTGTGCCAGTATATAAAAGGGGGATTCCATGAACGGTGATAACTGTAGAGCAATATGTTTGTCACCAACAGTATTAAAAATACACTCATCGGCCACTTTATTAGGTGCACCTGTTCAACTGCTTGTTAATGCAAATATCTAATCAGCCAATCGCATCGCAGCAACTCAATGCATTTAGGCATGAAGACATTATCATGATGACAGTTCAAATCAAGCATTAGAATGGGGAAGAAAGGTGATTTAAGTGACTTTGAACATGGCATGGATCTGATCTACTGGATTTTTCAAGCACAATCATCTCTAGGATTTACAGAGAATGGTCCAATAAAGGGAAAAACATCCAGTGAGCAACATATCTCTGGTCTTAAATGCCTTGTTGATTCCTGAGGTCCGACTGGTTCGAGCTGATAGAAAGACAACAGTAACTCAAATAACCACTCATTACAACCGAGGTGTGCAGAACAGCATCTCTGAAAATTGAAGTTGATGGGCACAGCAGCAGCAATTGAGAACAATTTACAAGAAGAGCAAGCAGCATACAGGCCTGGAAGACAAACGCAAAATCATATTTTCACAAGAAGAATAATTGATAAAAAGATTAGATAAAAATAAAGAAGTATACCAAGCATTTCTTGATTTACAGTAAAACCAGCATTTGACACTGTACTGTGAAGATATATAAGGGAAGCACTAGATGCAAAAAAAAGTGCCAGAAAAAATATAAAGTATTATTAAACATGTTAATCAAAAATGCGTAGGACAGATAGGATTAAATGGGCAAAAGGGTATCAAACAGGGAGACAGTCTCAGTCCTTTACTGTTTGTGACATATATGGATTAAATAATCAGAAATGGGCAAGAAAGAAATTAGAAATAGAGCCTTGAGATACTATAAATTAAATCTGCTATTGGTCCAGGATCTGACAATGAAATACTAAAACTTAGCAACAGCTACAAAGGAAATTAATAATACGGAACTGCAAGCTAGAAGTGAAAAGGTATTATAATAAAAGCTAATGAAAATAACAAGGCAAGAGCAAGAAGAGAACCCACAAATGCGGATACAAATAGATGGAGAACAACTACAATACATGTAACTGTATGAGTAATCACAAGTGAAGATGGAAAGGCAGATGAAGAAATCAGAAACAGAAATAACAAGCCAAATAAAGTATGCTATTAAATTAACAACACCTTAATTGGAAAGAAAGAGCTAATAATAAAGGTGCAGAAGCATTTATATAAGACCAATATTATATACGCTGCAGAATATTAGGCAATTCTGGATAAACAAAGATCTACAATAACAGCAGTTCAAATGAAGTATTTAATATGAGTGGTAGGTAAAACAAGAGGAGACAGGATAAGAAATAAAAGAATCTGTGATGAAATGGGAATGCAACCACTGCTGGAAACCATAGAAATAAACCAGCTACAGTAGTGTGGACATATAGAAAAAAAAGGAGTGAAACAAGGTATCCCAAAAAGGTGTTTGAAATGAAGGGGATTACCTAGAAGGGTATGAGAAGAAGTACCCAGAAAGAGAGGGTTGACCATAGAACAAGTGAAGTTTCAGGTAAAAATTTAGGAAAATATAGTCATTGGCTCAAGACCCCAGCACTGTGATATATAATGGGAGAAGATAAGTAAGTATTGCTTGTGTAACCACTATCCTTTAGTTAAACTGATGACTTCAGCATTGACACAGTGTATCCCATGGACTTTAAATTGGAGAATTACTTGTAATCTAAAGGGGATCTTGTGTGGAACCAGCTATATCTTGTTGGTAGCTCTCCACCTCACACACCAAAATTCTGGCTTCTTCCCCAAAAGAGAGTTGACATTTCACATCCCAAGAGTCACTTTGCGTGTCTCTGTCTTCAACTGCCAGCCAGCCCCTATTACTCTGGCAGGTGGTGGGCAGTCCCATGTTGCATTTTCGATCTGTGCCTGACCAGACCCTGCGGCAGGCTTGACTGCAAGAGGAAGGCCTTGTAACACCTTACTGGGTGGGGTACTCTTTTTAAATTTGTGGTTTTGCTTTGAGTTGGCTCTTTGTTTGACCCCTCACCTGGGACCTATTTGCCTTGGAAATCCCTACACAAACTTCTTCACCATGATAAGATGGCAATTCCCAGAGTGGTACATTGTTCCTGATTTTTTCTAACTACCAATAGTCAGACCCCTATTGCAGGAACCAGATTGAGATTAAAAAAAAAATACAACAAAATAAACAAACATCATAAGAATTACCAGATGAGTTTCCAATTTACTTTTTGAATCTTAAGAAATACAATCCTTTTTCTCCAGGTACTGCCCTGGTCACAGACCATAGTGTGCTTTAATTCATGCTATAAAAGATATTCTGATCTCCTCTGATACAGGAAATCCCACCATTACTATGTTTGGTGAATTAAACACAGCTTGTGACACTACTGATCATAGAATCTTCTACAAAGGCTTAAAAATGTATTATCCTTGTTTGGTTAATTTCATACTTGCCGACTTGTTGAGGATTCCATGCTGGGTTTAATTCATTTTTCTTAATATATTACCATTAAGAGATGTCATTCAAAAGCAAAATATTAGCTTTCATTTATTTTCATGGGATCCCCAGTTGTATTGATTACTTAAAGTAAACAATTCCTTTCAGTGAAATCATTAACTAATTGTTTTAGTAATGTAAAATAACTGATGAATAGTATTTATTTGTTTTGTCGACTCCTGTTCACCTTGCAGAACTAATTAGTGCTTATAATCCAGGATGTACATTGCATTCTGTAGACACAGGTCTCCTTAATATTTGGACGATAAATCAGAGTAGTGTAAGATGTGGAGCCTTTGAGTACTGAAAGGAGGCTGAAGCCCTGGAGTGATCTCTCTACCAATATTAGAGAAGTTGCCATTGTCTCAGCAGCCAAATAAAGACTGAAGACTTCTTTTAGTTTAGTATACTACTTGTTAGAGCTGCTGTTCATACTTGTTTCTCATAATACAATTTCACTAGCTGTAGTAGTTATTTTGATTGCATATTAAAAAGTCTATTCTCCTTTTGTGGCATTTGTAATGGAAATGTGATCCAAATGATTCACCCATTTCCAATTGTTTTTGTATTCAATGAAATTGTCATCATTTGCCTGAAGAATCAGCCATATAAGGATGTGACAGCTGAAATCTGGATACTGTTCATGACTGTATAATGTGCTGGGCTCTTAAGTATAAATATACCTTATAAGAAAAAATTGAATTAAATAAAACAATCCAAATGGAATTATGGAAAAAACAACAGGGTTAGTTACATTATCAAAATAAAGTTACTGGACAGCTATGTTTGTTGTAAAAGTGGACAATTTAACACACAATAAGGTGTAGAAGACAACAGAGCACGCAAGTGTGTATTTAATGGTTACCATTTGCTCTTACACTGACAAGTCCATTGCACATATCCTTTGCTTGCAAATATCCTTATCCTGCAGAGATATGGGAGGGAAAAAAAAGGAAGAACAGGAATTATGGATACATCTAGGGAGAGAGCTGGGCTACAATAAATGAAACCTCCTCCGAAGAATGTCCATTGAATTACGCATGTACCACTATGCCCCCACATGTTTATTAATTGACAGCATACATTATTTAAATTAAGTTAATTTATCTTTAAAACGTAATATACATATTTTCATGCATTTCATCATAAAAAAGTTATCAAGTATCCATCCATCCATCCATTCTCTTCCGCTTATCCGGGGTTGGATCACGGGGGCAGCAGCTTAAGCAGAGAAGCCCAGACTTCCCTCTCCCCGGCCACTTCTTCCAGCTCATCCGGGAGAATCCCAAGGCGTTCCCAGGCCAGCAGGGAGACATAGTCCCTCCAGCGTGTCCTGGGTCTTCCCCGAGGCCTCCTCCCGGTTGGGCGTGCCGAACACCTCACCAGGGAGGCGTCCAGGAGGCATCCTGATCAGATGCCCGAGCCACCTCATCTGACTCCTCTCGATGTGGAGGAGCAGCGGCTCTACTCTGAGCCCCTCCCGGATGACTGAGCTTCTCACCCTATCTTTAAGGGAAAGCCCAGACACCCTGCGGAGGAAACTCATTTCAGCCGCTTGTATTCGCGATCTCATTCTTTCAGTCACTACCCATAGCTCATGACCATAGCTGAGGGTAGGAGCGTAGATCGACTGGTAAATTGAGAGCTTTGCCTTACGGCTCAGCTCCTTTTTCACCACGACAGACCGATGCAGAGCCCGCATCACTGCGGATGCCGCACTGATCCGCCTGTCGATCTCACGCTCCATTCTTCCCTCACTCGTGAACAAGACCCCGAGATACTTGAACTCCTCCACTTGGGGCAGGATCTCTCCCCCAACCCTGAGAGGGCACTCCACCCTTTTCTGGCTGAGGACCATGGTCTTGGATTTGGAGGTGCTGATTCTCATCCCAGCCGCTTCACACTCAGCTGC